>NC_040885.2:16765113-16850113 GCF_900634795.4 Betta splendens
CGGGAAGGAGGTCCCTCAAATACCAGAGGGACAAGGTGAGATCAGAAATCAGGTCTTTAGAAATAAAGCGCCATTTAGTGGTTTCTCAATATCATATAAAAAAAATGTTTTTTTTCAGTTGACCACACTGCATTTGTTGTTTATCCAAAGAGTTTGATAAACACCAAACAGCTGCAGAAATTCAGCTGAGCGTATACAGTAATCCTTCATTTGAAGTTTCTGACTGAAGGCTTTCTTAAGACAACAGCCGTGCGCCCTTGCTGAGACGCAGGCACCAGGTGGCTCTTTACAGGAGTCTGATAAAAGTATTCATGTTTTTTCCCGTTTTGACCTCCTCCTCCTGCGTTTTGTTTTTGTTCTTTCCAATCACTCTCTCTCTTTCATGGGCTTTTCGTGCTCTTCCGTCAGACTGGGCGGGCGTAGAGCTTCGTCTCAACTCAAAGGAGACCGGTCAAATGGTCGCCAGCACGGAGGTGAAGTTCTACAACTGCAGCACACATCGAACGTGAGTGCACCTTCTGCTGCCGTCGGCCTCGGCCGCCCACCCTGAACGGTGGAGAACAGCTTAATTTAGGGCAATGATGTACTGATGCTCACAGGCCCACTTAAGATCCGGCTGTCAGATAACCTGTGAGTTCAATTTATCTGTCAGGGTTCATTTAAATCAACACAATGCATTAGCCAAAGCCTGCTTGTTTCAGGCTTGAACCAGCGGTTTGTGGACTTTAGACACAGCTAACACATTTAGGCAGTCAGTCATTATATACTACATGTTTGGGCTTTTTATTCTATGCACATAGAGCGTTTTCCTATATTTTGCTACAGGCCTGGAGTCTCCTAGGACCTTTAAATAGATAAGCGTTACTCTAACTCACACACGCCTTTTTGAAGTTGACTTTCCCCAAAATGCCTTGGCAGAAGATTGTGTTTGTTGTCAGACAGTGTATAAAACAGTTTAGATTTCAAGCCTTGCTCTGGTGCCTAGGGCAGATAAAATAATGTAAATTAAAGAGGACTTCATTTGAATGCTCATCAGTTTTACTGTGCTAATGGACAGTTCCTAACTGTTCAGAAAGGCTCTTCTGACTTTCAGCCATTATGCTAATGCCAACATTATTTACTATAACAGTAGATTATGACATGAGTATTTCAATCTGAATAACAATTACTCTGCTACAAGGTGGATCCTGTCAGGAAGAACGCCAATTGGCTGCATTTGTTGGTATCAAGTCAGTCTGTGAATCAGCAGCTTTGAGTATTCACAGAATCAAACCGTTAACAAAATTTTTTAAAAAGGCTTAAAAAAATCTAAATTACATGATATATTTTTACTTTACTGCATTATCATGGAAACTACTACTTGCACGGCTAAGATTAAATGAAATGTTCCCTTTCATTTTCAGGTGTTTTCGCCATGTAGCTGGCAACCTTTAATGTTTTACATTTTACTACCCTTTAATTGTGCCCTGAATCACACTGAACTCTTAATGCACAAAAGCCAGATTCAGGGATACATACAGTAATAGTTTCACTCAAAGAGGGAACATTTGATTGACGGCGTATTCATAGCCAAGCGCAGGAAATTGGCCTACAGTGGATACACATGCCATCCATTCACAATGCTCCCTGACTGTGACATGACTGACCCTATACAACCAAATTAAGCCATTACAGAGAAATACTTGGAAGCTCATCACATCTGCCCCACACCAATATGGCCTCGATTAGCAGCAGGATGACCCTGTGAACTCCTGTGATTAATATTTCAGACCAAACACACTCCTAACCCAGCTCCTCCACCTCGCCCACCACCTCCATCACCTCAGCATCGCATCACCCTCCATAATTAATTATCCAGTGTTTGCAGCACCCTGCTAGTCCAGCTCTATTAATACCCAGCTCCCTGAATTTCTTCTTTACACAGATAGATAGGCTCACACTTTCATGTCCACACTCGGGAGCTAATTAATACCATTTATGTTTATGCTCTACATTTATTGGCATTTGTATCTCGCATACTGTCTGAGCATTTGACTGGTTGCATAGTTTCATCTCATTGCATGTTCACATTCAGAGGAACTTTGATCGTGCATGACTTTATTTGCAGCGCTATGATAAAAGTGCGCTGCCCCTCCAGGAAAATAGGACATGTTCACTTTTGAAATCACCAATTGCTCCGTTTGGTTTACCAACAGCTGTGTGCCGACAATCTCCATTCTCTCATCTCTTTGCCTCTCAGTTCTTGCCCCAGAGTTATATGCAAAGCCTGTTTGCTGACCAAAATATGATTAAATGCAGTGTAACGTGCTTGTTTTAGCTTGTCTTTAATCCGCAGCTGACCGCTGGCTGCAGCTGGCTGAATCGCAGCCAAAGATGCTGCACAATGCTTCCCGTCAAATAGTCAGTTATGACATTCAGATTTTTTTTAATGTAATCCGGAGGTAGAGAGGCAACTTTAAATGTTGAAACCTTAAATACATTAAGGTATTAAAAACATCTGTTAAATACCAATATTTCGGTTTTAAATGTAGACTGTACAGTGCTTTGTGTCAGCAACACTTATTTACAATTACTGTCCTGTCCTGTTAAGAGCTCATGTTCAAGGTCATTCTCTGTCATCTACTACACAAACACATTGAGGTGGCCGGTGCAGAAACATGTCAGTCTGATCTTTCCATGAAACAGGCTGACATGATAAATTCAGCAAATAGCCGTAATCCTTTATCAGTCTCCCCTTTCCAATCCGCTTCACTCAGGAGAGGAAGATGATGGGTTGGAAGTGAAGAGGGATTAATCTTTTAACAAATTACATGGCGTAAATGCAGTACAACTGAGGGTAAAACAGGTTGTACTAGCACCAGTATACGGTGTGTAGTAATGTGTTACTGTCGTCCTGCAGGTGTCTTTCCTGTGTGAACAGCACTTTTCTCTGCCACTGGTGTAAATACCGCAACCTGTGCACCCATGACCCGAGCAGCTGTTCTTTCCTGGAGGGCAGAGTCAACGCCTCAGAGGTACATTAACATAGGGACAGTTTCATTAGCTGATGAAGGTGCAGCTTTCAGGACCATTATTTATTCCCGTCTGTGACACCTTTACATCAAACCGAATACATGATTTAAACATAAACACTCTCAGTAATCAAACCTTTTAAGGATTATCAGTCATGCTAGAATGCAGCATTTATAGCAGTGTCACTATATTATGGTATAATATATACAAAAATGTGAAACTGGAAATGTAAAAAGTCACAAAGGCAAAGCACAGTTAATGTTTTGTTACATGAGAAAATCCTGTTGTCATGTGAAAAAAACCCCACATTATCCAGAAGGGATCATTTACATTAATGGATGTTAATTATTGGCTTAATTGTATTTGTGTGTTATCAAGTTCATTGCTTTGATGTTGCAGCTTGTAACAATGAGGCTTGTTTAAATCACTTCAGATGCTGTTCTGACGATCATATGTTCGGAATCTGGAGTCTATCATAACAATAACAAAGATTACTATAAAACCTGCTGAGAACATTGAGAGCTTCAGTAAAGCCTTGAACATATTACATATTGTGAAGCGTGAAGTAGCAGAGAATAGTATGGTATTGAATAAACACCGGACAGATACTGCACCAAAGCCTCCACTATGGATGCATTCAGTACATACGGTTTTACATCAGGTCACTTTTACATACGGTACATTCACCTTGTTTGGATTAGTGATTCATGTACTACAGTGTGTCATGTTTATCTAACTTATTGATATGTATTATGTGAAATAAATACAGTACAGTTTTTAGTGTAGATAACCTTCAAAAATGCATTAATACATGTACAGCATACTGCACACCATAATGTCGACTCAATATTAGACACAAACCTAGTAAATACTGTACCACATTCACTTTGCTTCAGGGAGTATTAGGGTATGAAGGGTTATGAAAAATAAATGGTCTGTTGCTCATATGGAACAATTATGTGTGTGTGTGTAAACTGTTTTTAAAGGACTGCCCTCAGCTCCTTCACTCGGGGGAAATTCTCATTCCAGCCGGCGAGGTCCGACCCATCACCCTGAAGGCCCGGAACCTTCCCCAGCCGCAGTCGGGCCAGCGCGGCTACGAGTGCGTGGTGCACGTGCAGGGTGTCAGCCACCGTGTCACGGCTCTGCGCTTCAACAGCACCAGCGTGCAGTGCCAGAACAGCTCGGTACGGCCTCAAACACTCCCAGTGTGAGTCTCACAGCTGTCAAATGAGGCAGACAGCTTGGAGGCTGTGTAGGCAAGGTACATAGGGTACATCATTGAATACCGCCTGAGGTGGGGAGCATACTGAGAAGAGAGCAGAGGAAGGAGAGAGCGAGAGTGATGAGGAAAGTGAACAGCATCCGAAAGAAAGGAGCGGAGCGACATGGAGGAGAGTTAGGAAGGAGACATTAAGGAGGAAAATCCTCATTTTAAAACACTGTCCTGTTGACTGGTATTGTCAGACTGCATACAGGAAATGCAAATGACAGAGTAAATTTCTATGCAAAGCATACTTTCGTGCTCCGTGACAATGAGTGAAAAGGCCATTTTCTTCAGATGTGGATGATCGGCCACCCCAGCCAGGGTTTGTGTCCCTACATGTCAAAAAGGAGAGCAGCAGACAGCCACGGCAGGAATGACAGATGGTTAAAAGCCTCTCCTCTCGGCTTGCCCTTTCATCGGCTCATTTTCCCCCCACTCTGTCTTTCTCTGTATCTTTTTTTACTCCATCCCTTGTCTGTGTTTGACTCTCTCTCCCTGTACCGTATGTACCTTTTGCACACTCCCTCATTCTCGGTCTCTGCTTTTCAGTACATGTACGAGGGTGTGAAGATCAGTGACCTGGCTGTGGACCTCTCCATCGTATGGAACGGCAATTTTATCATTGACAATCCAGAGAAGATTAAAGGTGCCTCTGCCATCCATCACTACTATGTCAGAGAAGTGTAAAGCACTCAATCTAAAGGGAGAAGATTGGTCATAGAGAGCACTTCATATCTCCCAAAGGGCCTTGAGTGAAACTCCACAATAGCAGGGTGTGTTATCAAAAAGCACCCAATCACTTGGGCGCCCAGAGGGTGAAGGGTAAAACATAAGTTTGGTTCTGAGGGCTGCTGGAAAAAAGGATGGAAAAAATATATGCAAGATGGTGTAGCCACAGACACATCATTTACATGTGTTGGTTAAGTGTGGAGATTATTGAGTTTGTTCGTTTCTATGATCTGTCACAGCGCAACCTGCTGTGTCTCCAACAAGAATTTCCTTTGATTTGACACAGCATGAAAAAAAAGTCTTTTTATAAAAACATCGATCCTAGCAGGGGAAAACTACTTGATTGCACACTGACCAAACTGCTTCTGTGTTATCCTCCAGTGCACCTCTACAAGTGCAGTGCCCAGCGGGACAGCTGTGGCATGTGTCTGCGAGCCGAGAGGAAGTTCCAGTGCGGCTGGTGCAGCGGTGAGGGCAAATGCACCATGAGGCAGCACTGTCCTCCCATCTCTCCCTACGCAAGCCGCTGGCTGGACCTTTCTGCCAAGCATGTCAAGTGCACCAACCCACGCATTACTGAGGTTTGCTGTTTGCTTGCACTCTTACCCAGTCCTACAAGTAACCAAGCGCCAACAGATGATGTCATTAAATTATACAAACAAGAGTTTTCTCAGCCGGGCCGGCAGCTATTTAGGGTGAACACTTTTTGAGAAGTTGTATCATTCTCAGCAACTGCAGGTCCAAGATGATAACAGCAACTCTGAAACTGTGAACCAGCTGGGAGTTAAATGTTGAAACGCTTAAGCTTTAAGGCTGAGAGGTACTATGTAAATATCTAGTCACACAAGTCTGTTTCTATAACTGTCCATGTAACTTTTACTATAGCATTAACTAAAGATAAAATTCAAGATAGCAACAACAGACTGATTTTGTGATCACTTTCCAGCTTCCTCTAGTCCCTGTTTAGCTGCCACTACCTCACATTTTTGTCCTTGATGGCTGAATACCTTAAATGCTTGACAGCTAAACGAATTCAGTCTGTTTAGCGAGTGGTGATGGATCTTTTATGTCACAAACTCCTGTTCATTCTCTTCAATAAGGCACAGTGGGTCAGCCACCGAGATACAAGGCTCTCACACTTCAAAGAGCTGCTAGTCTTTGAAGTCCCTGTCACATTATTAGTGTTTCTGAAAAAGCTGCAGCAGAATGAATCAACCACCGAGTGCTGCTCCAGAGTGCAGGAAGTGTTGCTCCAGCATTGCCCCTGTTCTGCTCTGCCAAAGGTTGTTTCCACCTGGGGTGCTTAACTTTGGACAGTGGACAAGAGGTTTCTGAAGGCTTTGGTATTTAATGCATTATTTATTAAAAAGTTTGTTTGAAGTAACAAACATCTGAGTGGATAAAAATTGAAACCTTAATCAATAAAAGTTACCACTTGACAAAATAAATTTGGAGTGCAGCAGCAGATACAGTCTGTCTGAACAGTCTATTCAAACCCTCAGTAATAGTTCAGACTAGGACTTATAAAGACCTAGTAATTCACCCTAAATGCACTCTCTAGGGGATCTGTCCGTGTACCACACCTCCCAAGGCTCCAACACCCCTTGCGACCCCTTACATGGATAAGTGGATGGATGGATGCTTTTACTAGGGGTGAACAGAGCTAGAAAACTATTAAATCCACATAGGTCTTAATTAAACTGTAATTAATTACATGAATTTAATCCTCTCCATGAAGACTTATGCAGCTAACAGAAACGGCTCATTTACAGGCTCATACTAAGCGAAATCTACAGGACAAACAATCCCATGTCACCTTACTAGCTGTTTCTTTTGCCTGTGTAGGTCAGTCCAGTGGCGGGGCCTCTGGAGGGGGGCACACTGGTCACCATCCAGGGCTTGAACCTGGGTCTGTCCTTCTCTGAGCTAAAGGGTAACGTGGAGGTGGCAGGAGTACAGTGCACCGCAAAGGAGGAGGGCTACATCACTGCAGAGCAGTAAGACGCTCCTCCCCTCCCCTGCTCACACATGATTTGTTCCGTGCTGTACTGTACATAGGCATACAGTGCTGTGCAAATATACACACAGACACAAGGCACCAGTTTTCCTCCTAGTCACTAGCGTGGTCTGTGAATAAGCTGGAGCCTAGTGATGGCTCATCAGGTTGTGGGATTGCGTGGGGGGCTTTGCATTGCTCTGGTGCAATCAGAGCCAAAGGAAGAGACGGTCTTTGTGTCGTTGTCGCTATGAGGCTGTCGGCACAGCTGTAATTGAAATGCGCCGCATGTTGCTGACTGGAGGGACAATCTGTTAGCCATGTGTTTCTCTCATAGCCATGTAATGGGATTGGGCTCAGGCTGCCGGGACTTTATTTATATCCTTGCAAAAAAATGTAAAATATAGAACACGTCCACAGAAAATTAGAAAGCTCTTGTGATGTATGAATAGAGGGGCTGGGCAGGGACGGTTCGCTGGGTGCTCTTATAGTATGGGGGAACTGTTTTTACTGTGCAGAGCAGTGCGTTAGGCAGGACCACTCACTCGCTGCACACAGTGCTTTAAAACATGGCATTACAGCTGTTGCAAGCATTAATTTCAGCATGAGGTCAGTAGCTATAATGATTTATTCATGACACACTTTATCTTATTGACCTGACAGCCAATACTGATTTATAGAAAAAACCCCTATGTTGTCATGGCAACCAGAGGTAATGGTGGGTGGTAATCGTACTGGAGACGGGGAGGGGTGTAGTTTATCATTTGAGTTATATTGCTGTTATAGGTTTCCCATTAGGAAGAAAGATGGTCTTCGGTATTGACCCACAACTTCTATGAATGTCTGCCTCAATCACACTGGTCTGCAAAAGTCATTTCCCTCCTGTGCAATTCATAACAAATGTGATACAGCGCCGTGATTCTGTTATGTATCTGCCTGTTTGGTGCACATGTATGCATAGTTGTGCTTTTTATGAACTCATGTCTTTTGCCTCCGCAGGATTGTTTGCATGATGGCTTCAGCCCCTAAGGGAAGCGCTCCAGGTCCAGTTAAACTCTGCGTTGGCGAATGCAGACCAGAACTGCGTGCACAGTCCTCCCAGCTCTACTCCTTTGTGGTAATTCTGTCGCTACAACATAGTTACTTTGTGCATTTGCTTTGAAACAAACAGTAACAGTAACTTTTGCTCAGTCAGTTGAGGCTATTAGTACAGGTGTTGGACTTTACGCTGAATGAAACATTAATGGATTTTAGTTCTCCACAGGTCCCTTCGATGCTGGCACTGACACCTGGAAGAGGACCTGAATCTGGGGGCACAAAGGTCACCATCGTCGGCGAGAATCTGGGTGCAGGCAGCACTGTTAACGTGTACTTTGGTAACCAGACCTGTGAGCTGTACAGGTAAGGCCGATAAAAACGCCTCCTGTTCTATCTGAAACTCGCCTTCCTTATGACATTAGAGGCTAAAGGGAGAGTGCATGCAAAACATATTAAACAAGATTTTGCTCCCAAATCACTTTGAAATCTACTAAGCGATGGCTCTATTTGAAGCACATCAGATAAAATTTAGTGTGCTAAATGAAAACCTTGCTAATGATTTGTGAGCAGGCTCTGCGAGGCCTGGTGGTGAGTATTGTTCTCTGTGTATTTATAGATATCTATTTAAAGTTCAAAATGCCTCACATGGCAGGAGTCAGGAGGGTGAGGTGAGAAAGCCATTAGCTAGAGCACCCTCTAATTACAGTGTTCCATCCCTAATGTCTCTAACGAGGAGGAGATGGGACAGACTATGATGAATCCTCTTCCCTTATAGTGTATGGCTCAAACAGAAACTGCATGAAGTCACAGATTTGCCACTGCAGCAGCGAGTGGGCAGTCACTATCAAAGGCATGAATAAAAGCCTATGCTGGTACTCCCACCAGGAGGACCATGTCAGAGATTGTGTGCTTCTCTGCGCCATCTGTGACGGGAGCAGGAACAGTGCAGGTCAGTCTGAGAGTCGATCGGGCCCAAGTTCCTGGGAGTTTGGCCTTCGAATATATTGAAGACCCCACAGTCCAACGCATCGAACCACTATGGAGTATCACCAGGTAATGCATCACATATATTACTAAAAACACCTAAAGTTGCCAAGAATTGTTTTAATGATAATTGAATTGATTGATTGTGTACTCACTTCATTCATACAGCATATTTTATACAAACACATAGATCGGAATCTTAATTCTACAAAATTATTCTCGATGGATTTTACATGAACGATTGCAACTGCAACAATTAAAGTGACTTTGTTGCGTAAGTATTTCTAGCACACTTGAAAGGTGTGTTACCTGTATTAATAAAAGATGGCACTTAATTTGGGTTTGGATGGGATTACCCAGCTCTGCGTCCCAGCAGATTAGACTTCAGAGAGACACCCTGGCCTTCAGCCTAGTGACAGGAGGAGCTTTGTGGAGCTGCAATCAAGAGCCCTCATCATGAATGTGCAGACCCACTATGTGGCCCTACAAGCTTAGGTAGCCTTTGAAGTATGAGAAGAGAAAGACTGGCACTCTGTCAGGCTTACTAGACTGCCCAGTTTTTTTTATATATCTCCTTTTCTACTTTTCAATTCACTTTGCTGTTTCTCTGCTTACACTGCAGCTCAGGTTATGTAAAAGATTAAAGAATGTGGTTTATTTAAATTGAGTGTATTACAAACATGTAAACAAGAAGCTTTTTTAATGCTACGCCAGCCTCACAGTCAAGTACAGTATGAATATAAAATAGCAGCCAGCTGTTTGATGCTTGATCTGGTTCCTCTGCCAATAACAAAAAGCAAGTGCCACACCAGCTTCACCTCCACACACCCTACAACCTACAGTGTTAATAGAAACAGTTGGGTCAAAAACCAAAGTCAAGCCTGTAGTCTTTATCCATTTACACTTTCTATCTTGTATCAGGGCTGTCTCTGGCTGTGATGTGTGTAATTGCATACAGTATGTTCTGCATAGTTGTTAATGTCCTGTTACTTTGTCTTCTCTTCAAAAACAGTGGACACACCACGCTGACAGTGACTGGGACCAACCTGGATGTTGTTCAGGAGCCGCGGGTCAGAGTTAAATATGCCGGCCAGGAATCTGTCAATGTGAGTGTGATGACTGCTAATATACTGCACTCAACCTTTATTGATTATCTCACTGGAGCCGATTGAAAACGGCTCAGTAGAGCTGCTCTGTATTGATAGTTACTGTAGATAGAATTACATCAAAGTAGATTTAGTGTTGTGGTTTAAGTACTGCATTTTATTTTTACATATTGTCCTAATGTTTTGGAAAGTAAAAAGTAAACTATATATGTTTTTTTATGGCTGGGTTGTTTTAACTGTGAATACGATGTAACTACGTACAGAGCTGCCAAAGAATTAAAAAAAACTTCTCTCAAAACATGCTGTCTAAGCACTAACCACTGCAAGAAAATTAACAGTAACAGTATCTTGAAATACAACAGAACAATCTAATATAGGAAATGCCTTTTAAAATATCATAGCTGCTGGTGTTGTTAAATTGAAGCCATTCATACACAAAGAGGTTAGAGAGAGGTTGCACACAAAGTGGTCCATTCCACAATGAGATTGTAAAAACAAGTCAACTTCTGGAGGTGATTTATGGTGCAGATTCTGCTGGCCTGATCTTCTCAGGCGGGCCACTTCTAAGTGATTGATCATTCCAAGTGTTGGCGCCCCAATGGCAACTTTAGCTCCACCTTTCTGACTTTGGAGACATAACTTTTCCAAAGAAATATTGATACTTCTGGAGTAAACTTTTGGCTTGCCATCGAAAGCAACCAATATGATGTTAAAATCAGATTCCAAAAAGATGCCAGTAGAAAAACACAATGATGTGAAAAGCTTAAAGATGTCTCAGCTAAGGGTGAGGCAGGGTCTGCAGCCAATAAAATCACTGTACTGAAGGATAACATGGCTCAGGTCAAAGAATTTAAAAGAAACATAAGAGCAGAAGAAGCTTAGTAAAGACTGATGTTTGTGAGGAGTCAATTAAATGGTGTCTGAGTGATACCAAACCAGGGTTTTAGCCAGTCAATTAAACTCAATGCACTACAGTGTCATTGGCAAAGCTGAGATCCAGAGGGATTAAAGCTGAACCTTCGCCGAAATCAGCTCCTAAAAGAAGGTCACTGGTAAACTTAATGAGGGCAGGGTCTTTATCACACACATCTCAAAAACATAACTGGAATTGCTTAAAATGTTTTGAATCACAAAAGCAATTACTATAATTGACTTAGAGCTATCTATAAAATGTTGGATAAAACCAAGGCTTAGAAACTGGCCTGGAGCTGAAGGAATTGATGGGACCTAGTAAATTATCAGGAGTTTGACTGCACGAGAAACATAGGCACGATGTAAAGTAATGTAGTATTCCAGAGAGAAAGTACATAACTAACTTAAAGTGCTATAAAGATGCATTTTAGGAAACTGGTATTAACCCAAATCAAGAAATTGTGATGATTTACATCAACTTGTGGTTGCGTGTGTGTGGCTCTGCTCTCCTTATTATCAAATTTCCATGGTCTCTGTATCTATCTTAGCAGCCAGTACTGCACATTAAAATAGTGACTAGAATGTAGTGGCAAATCAGTTGACACACATTTACAGGCTGCAAAGAGCAGACAGGTGAACATATGGATAGGAGGATGTAAATATGCTTGGTACAGCAGCTAATGAATAACAGCCAGGCATATATTTAGTCTCCTATTATGTAGGTTAACACTAAAGAGACCATCTGTAAACCATGGTGAGTGTACAGTCTGAAAAACATCACACAGCCTTCAGAACATCTGGACATTAAAATGAGAGTAGGAATGTCAATCGCTTCTGTTAAATTAAGTCATCAATCAGCAAACTTTTACATCTGCTCATTATTAAGCAGCGTAAAAAGACCAAAAATGTTTCAATCCGTTTTCTGCCATGTACTTACATACTTTAGCTTGAGGACTGTACAGCGATGTCTAATCTGGGGCACTGATCCGATTCTTCTCCAGGTGTGCAAAGTAATGAACACAACCACCATCAGCTGCTTCGCCCCCTCTCTGAAGGCGGATTACACCGCAGAGCAGGAGACGATTAAACATGTGGATGAGTTCGGCTTCGTCTTCAACAACGTCCAAGCGTTGCTCACGTACAACAACACGAGTTTCGTCTACTACCCCAACCCTTACCTGGAGCCACTCAGCCTATCGGGTGTCCTGGAACAAAAACCTGGAGCTCCCATCATACTCAAAGTAATGAGGCTTTCCTTTAATAAATAAGATGCAGTATGTTTATATCATCTATGCCCTCTGATCTCTGTGTGTTCCTTCAGTCAGTTCTGTACAACACTAGAAAGCATTAAGCTCATTTTTCAGACAAGTCAAAAAGAAAAATAAACCTCAACTGGCAGTTTCTATCTTATGTATCGTTTTCTAAAAAAGAAAATTTCCCATGACAATCCCTGGGAACCTCTGTACCGTACATCCTGTCAAAATGAGGTCATGGCTATTTTTCAGTAGATTCTAAAATTTTTTTCTTCTTTTGCACAGTGTGCCTTCCCAAAACTGGACTCTCTAGCTGTGTCTGTCATGGCACCTTGGCTCGTATTCCAAGCCAGTCTGTCATTGTTAGGTAAAAAAGGAAGCCATATAACTCTACACGCTGCCAGGCTCCTGTAAGATGGACAATTATAGTAATTGCATGGTAGTAAATTCCATGGTAATAATTTATTGAGGTAATAGGCCACAAAAGTAATTCAAAGGTGTAAAATCCTGCAACTTGCACTTCCTGGGTAGCAGGTCTAATTAGTGTTTTCTCCTACTAGATGGTATAGAACAACAGAAGCACCTTGGATGCCTCAGACGCGAACTTTGCCTGTTAAGATTTCAATCAGCTGTTTAGTTCTTAATGTGTGAGGACTGCATGTTCTTGTGTTTGTTGTTATTTTTAACACTCCTCTTTGTTGCAGGGACGCAACCTGGTGCCATCTGCATCTGGTGGAGCCAGACTTAATTACACAGTGCTGATTGGAGATACACCCTGTTCTCTTACTGTGTCTGATACTCAGTTACTCTGTGAACCACCAAACCTCACCGGGCAGCACAAAGTCCGGGTCAGTCTAAAGCATTTTATGCCTATTCAGTGGTTTTCGGGCTGTCTGTGCATCTGATCTACTGTCTTGTTGGATGTGGGTCAGTGTTTGTCTGTATAGCACGTCACTGTGTTTGTGGGTCAACGACAGGCATTCAGTTAGTCGCTGTCTTTCTGTCACTGTCACTCATGGTCTGATAGATTCCCAATTACAGCACATCCCCCCCAGACATATTGACTGCACTCTCCTTTAGCTCACTTTTAAAAGTTATATTAATTAAACGCAGCTGATTGGAAAAACTACCCACATCTCATACTGAATTTTAAGTTTAATTCATCTGCAATAATATTTTGAATTCATGCACATAATTTTAATGTTTTTTTTTTCTTTTTACACATTACTACATTTATTATTACACAGGTTCAGGTAGGAGGCCTTCACATCTCTCCAGGAGAAGTTCACATCCGGTCCGACAGCCTGCTCACCCTCCCTGCCATCTTCAGCATCACAGCTGGAGGAGGGCTGCTCCTCATCATTGTCATCATAGTCCTACTGGCCTACCGACGAAAGTCACACGAGAACGACCTGACTCTGAAACGTTTGCAGATGCAGATGGACAATCTAGAGTCCCGAGTGGCACTGGAGTGCAAAGAGGGTGAGCGAGATGGATCATAAATCTCATTGATTAAAACACCCACTGAAATTTGTACATGTAGCTGCGTTATAGCACCATCTATTGAGAGCTGATGGCTTTGTTGTGTAATGACCTGATGAATGAAAAAGTATATGATTGGCCTTCATGGTTATGTTTAAAATATAAATGTTAGTTTTATATTGTAAATCCTATAAACACCTGTTAGATATGCAAGCGATTTTAAAATAAAAAGGATAGGATGAAAATTAGGTTATGCTAGGTTTTTGTCAAGCCACTTAACATTTTGTCATATGCAGCCTTTGCAGAGCTGCAGACAGACATTAATGAGTTGACCAGCGACCTGGACAGAGCTGGCATTCCCTACCTGGACTATCGCACTTATGCAATGAGGGTTCTCTTCCCTGGCATCGACGATCACCCTGTGCTAAGAGAGCTAGAGGTGAGCAACCCTTGAAGCAGAGCTGCACCACTTGAATCTGTTTTCAACAATTTTTCAGACGTCTTGACCTTAAGCCTGTAGTAGCTATATTCTTAACAACTGTAAATTGATTTTGGCTTGCTGGCAAGTGCTGCCAAACTGCCGTCCAACAGAGCAGTCTGTGAAAATGTCAGTCCGCTCGCTGTGGTTTGAGGTCTGTTTAACGGTATCCACAGAAGCTGAGGAATTTGTGAGCAGCTTGTTGCATCCCTCCCCATTGTTAGACTCGGCTTTTTCTGAAATAATTTGCTGCACACCTAATCCCACATTGTGAATTTTAATTTTAGAAATTTCAATGAGTATATATCCTAGGGTTAAATCAGGCTGTTGGATTTAACCCTGGGATACATACTCAACTCAACTCAATTAGAGAGATTTGCCTCAAGTCTGTATTTATTCCTAGGCATACACTGCATTTATCAATATTTGCTATCGGGATTTACAATGTTATGTCTTATAAACATCTACAGTAGACTACTGTACATACAGTTGAAACAGTTTGTTTTGGTTTTAGTATCGTCATAATATCAGACGTTTGAAATTAAAACAAAACACTACAATTTGTTTCCTACTTTAAACTAAACTGCCATTTTTAGCTGGTTTAATCAAGACATCTTTATGGTCACATTGGTTTCAAAGGATCTCTGTTTAAAGTAGCCACTGATTGCAGTTTTAAAATTCAGATCCTTTTTTATCAAACAGAAAGTATTTTTTGGAGTGGACCAGAATGATAAAACATACAACAATGGACCAGAAACTGGTCCAAGCATGTAGTTAGAGTACTGTTTTTGTTTTGCATATAAGGGCTTATTATTATTTGTGTACTGATGGTATTTTACTCTGTATTCATGTTCCTACCTCAATGTATGCTTCAACTTTTCTAATGCTTGACTGAGCTCGACCTAATGAGCGTGTGTGCAAAAATGCATGATGCGTATAGGTTCCGGGGAGCGGACAGGCCAACGTGGAGAAAGCCTTGAAGCAGTTTGCTCAGCTGGTGAATAACAAAGTCTTCCTGCTGACATTCATCCGCACACTGGAGCTGCAGCGCTCCTTCTCCATGCGTGACCGCGGCTATGTGGCTTCGCTCATCATGACTGCACTGCAGGGACGGCTCGAGTACGCCACAGACATCCTCAAACACCTGCTGTCAGACCTCATCGAACGCAACGTGGAGAGCAAAAACCACCCCAAACTGCTCCTTCGCAGGTACAAGTGTTTTTGAAGACATGTCAAACCAGTTAAAAGTGATGTGGGTTGTCTGCTGGCCAGATTTAAACTACTATAAAGGGTCTGATCAACGCAGCTTATCTTTCAGCATAGATAATTCCTTCATGGGCTGTTCTTTCCAGCCCAGTTCCCGCACTTCTGATGGATGAGTAACTAGGCCAGCGAAGTAAAACCCACTTCTGCGCAGCTTTGTTTTGTGCAGTGGCGTGAACCGACCGTTAAGCGTGTGAGAAACATGGTGCCTGAGCAGACAGGTGAAAGACAGGAGTGGTGAAAAGTGATAGAGAGTGGGAGGGACTGGCAGAGGAAGACAATCTAATGGGTAGGACTGAGTGCAGCAGCAGCAGAGTTGTTGTCAGTCTGACTTATCTTCTGTGTGCCACTCATGAAACATTCAGCTGTAGCTCACGTTTCTTCCCCGTCACCTCTCTCCCTCCTTCCTACACCTCTGGTTATCTGCCGATTGTTTTCCCACTGCTGAGACTGGCCTACTGAATGTTTCATGAGCTCTTTTTCCAAAAAAGGGCCCACTCAATCTGAAGCACACTCATTAAATATAAGGACGAGTTCACATGGGAGCCGGTACGACAAGAACTTGTTAGCCCAAACAACCTGCTTTTTCTGAAATGGTCCCAAAATTAATGGGCTACCTTCAACAGTGGAGTGGGTAGTTTAGGGTTGAAAGGCAGGTGAGAAACACGCAGGAGCAAAGAGATACAGCGGGCTAATAAAGAAATTGGCCATGGTGGTACCGGTTTAGGATCAGACTCAGAATAAAAAGAGCTTTTATGTCATTTAAGATACCGTTGCATGAGTTAAAGGATTTACTTCAGAAAATCATAAATCTTTCCATCTGGCAGCAAGTTCAGAAAGCTAAGTGCAGACAGAGCAAGTAAGAGTGGAAGGACTCGAAGCAGACATCTAAGTTACAGCTACACATCTATGTCATGACCCAAATATGATGTGCACGAGCAGCACTTAACCACAGTATGCTGGAGTACGTGTCCTGTGAGACTGAGCGGCTGAGTAAGGATGTAATTCTCTGTAAAGTCTCCATGTCATATTTTTTGGTTCCACGAACTCCGGCTCTTCTATATCTTAAATTATAGAAGAATAATCAGAGTAGTTCAACTCTCTCTGGGACGTCTATTGCCAACAAAGTGTGCTTTATTCTTGTCTTGCAGAACGGAATCTGTGGCGGAAAAGATGCTGACGAATTGGTTTGCCTTTTTGCTACACAAATTTCTCAAGGTAAGGTGGAGTATTTTTGCACCTTGTTGCTGTCAATAGCTTGAAATGACACTCAAACAGTTGTGTTTAAACGGACATTTGTGGCAACATTTATTTCAATAGTGTAAAAGAAATGTGTTTTACTGCAGATGTGCTGTGGGGTCACACATATATCAAGCTTTGCCATTCAAAAATAGAAAAAGTAGCTCTTTTTTTACCTTTTATACAACTTGCTCTAGTTCCTAAGTCTCATTGCCTGCACTGATGAATGCTGATCTGTTTCCTTCCCTTCACTTCTTTTCTCTGCCTCACATTTCCCTTTCTCCCACCTTTCGCTCTAATCTCTGGGTTTTCTTCCAAAACTAAGGAGTGCGCTGGCGAGCCTCTCTTCATGCTGTTCTGTGCCATCAAACAGCAAATGGAGAAGGGACCAATAGATGCCATCACTGGAGAAGCGCGTTATTCCCTCAGCGAGGACAAGCTCATTCGACAGCAGATTGAATACAAGACTCTGGTGAGTTATAAAGACATTGATAAAAAATGAAAAAGTTAGACATTTTGTCTGTAATGAATTTTGTACATTTCTTGGCAAGAAGTCATGACAAATACACAGAAATGTGGCATTTGTCTAGGCTGTGTGGCTGTACTTTTATAGAGTCTATGCATATTTATATAGTTTAAATAGCAGGATGGCAGTGAACAAATAATCTGCCACAGCCAGATGTCCATTCCATTGGTTCATTTAAGGACATTCAAACTTTCTTCAACATGTTGTAAAGAACAGCCATTTAGTAGATGTAATTTTTATCACCAATTTCAATCTTCGCTTGATTATTGTGCATATTCAGTGTCTAGTTAGGCGATGGTTTGGTGTTCACTGCCTGGCTTTCTATTAGCATGCATTACTTTCATTTTCAGTGTGTTTTCATTCAAAGTGACTTATTTATGGAGTGTAGACAGTGACCGCAGAAAGACATGTGTGAATGAACAACAAAGAGCTTTACTGAAGATCACGCCATCAACTCTGTAAATAATGGCTGACCTGCTATTTACCACAATGATACAGTAGATGCCAGCACCCAAGTAGTTAAATTCCGTCTAGAAAATCAGTCAGTAACTTTTTACCCTCATGAATGAAATAATAAAACTGTAATAAAAAAACAAATCATACAAATCGTCTTACAACTATAGATATTAAGTGTATTTTCTCTTTAGTTTCTACTTATAACTACAGGCCAAGAGTTTGTGCCAGTATAACGTACAAGGACCTCACTATTAAAATGTAGCCAGCTCACTATCTCCACCAGCCTGTCAGAATACCTTCCTTCCTGCTCCTTTAAGTCCAAAGCTTAGCCATCCAGTGACAGAATGACACCACTGTGGTCGCCATGCTGGAGAGTCTAGGTCTCATTACTTGTTTAATGCCCCCCCTGAAGCTGCACAGTCACTTCCTGGAGGTGTGAAATTACATTTCTAGCCAAGATCCTCTCCACCAGGACAGTTTGGTGAGGGGAAGGTAATGAAAGAACTTCCCTGGCAAGCAACACCTTTTTTTCTGCCTCCTTCTCTTACTCCTCTGTCCCCTCTCATCTCTCCCCATCCTGCACGCGTAGACGCTGAGCTGCGTAAACCCAGACAACGAGAACAGCCCAGAAATCTCTGTCAAGGTGCTCAACTGTGACACCATTACCCAGGTAAAGGAGAAGATCCTGGATGCGGTGTACAAGAATATGCCCTACTCACAGCGCCCACGAGCTGCAGACATGGATCTAGGTGAGAGCATTTCTGCTTGGATTATAAAGCCTGAGTTGAGACATTTAAAATTTACCACAGGAGAGGATCTGTTGGAAAAGTGACAGTTGGGAAAACTAAACATGAGTTAAAACATGTTGGGTGAGTTATCACAGATGTTACACTGAGGATGTGTGACATCAACAAAGAGCTCAACATCAGCTCCTGGAAGAGCGCGCCCTCCCCACACCTGTTTACAGCTCTAATCAGAGACGCACTGTAACACTGACGTTAAACCTCACTGACAGCGCACCTACACTGGGCTTACACCCACCACGTGTCACCCACTACTGAATGACTCGGCACAAATCCTGCTGACACACATCTTCAAAGGGAGTAAATAAGACACCTGGTACTGTAGGTACCGGATGGTATTGCTTCAGGTTTGTAGTTACGCCTTAAGGGTTATTTTAGGGATCTGGGATTTGGAAAGATCACTTTGCTTTGGGCAGCTTAAGTCCCCGTGAAGACACCATGTCACCTCTTTGCAGACTCACAATCATTTTAATTGTCAAGGAAAGCATGCGTAAAATAATCTGTTCTCTGTAATTTTCCCACAGAGTGGCGTCAGGGCAGGACAGCTCGCGTGGTCTTACAGGATGAGGACATCACCACTAAAATAGATAGTGACTGGAAAAGGCTCAACACACTCATGCACTACCAGGTCTGTTACAACGTTAGTGCTATAACTGTCTCACTAACAAATTAGAAAATCCCACGTAGCTTCTAAATACTGCGATATTCAACACACAGTAATATTTACAGACAAATACAAAAATTAATCAGGTTTGTGGAGTGGTTATGTTTGGACATTTGATAATTACTAGCCAGCACATTATTCTGTGAGCCCACTGCTCATTTCTGCTCTTATTAATACAGAGTATTAAAAGCTGTTTTTTTATCGTCAAAGCTTGCTGTACATTTTTACAAGCATTTGAGAATTGAAAACTGTGATTATATATTTGTTCGAGGCCATCACAGCAGACTATTTATGAAGGACAGTAGTTCTCATTCATATTCATCACTGACTTCACCTCTGCCAACACATTTCCAACCTCCTGGTCACAAAGAGGCTTAGCCAGTCAAACATGCCATTGTGTGTCGTAAACATCTTTTTCTTTTCACTCATAAAAATGACCGCACAGGTCACCACATCAGATGAGTCACCCTCTGTCTTTGAGTCAGTCTTTTGTCTTGAGCATAAGCTTTAAGCCAACTACTGTACACTGCTCTTACCCCAACAAAGAAATATAAGGACAAGAGAAATCAAACAAACAAGGTCTGAACCGAGATGAATGCGCCTACTAATAACTGTCTAGGAGTTAAAATCTTAATCTCTCTGCCAGGAATAGAGATGTTTGTTTGGGAAGGGATTTGTATTAGCTACTCTAGATTTAAATAACACACAGATCATACATACCACTTGGTGACCATACTTCCCTCAACATCCTTACTTTCAAATATGCAATAAATTCTGTTCAAACACTCGTAACTGAGTGCTGTGGGTCACTAAATATTTAACAGATTAGAATCTTCTGCAGTGCAGTTTTGTACAGATTCATATTTTCTCAAAATATTTCCAGTATGTATTAGTGTAAAAACCTCATACAGTAGGTATTCTGCATTGATTACTAGTTATTTGATAGCCACAGGTAACTGATGCTTAATTCCTTTTTATATTTAGCTGCTGATGAAATGATTTTTCTCCAACAAAAGGCTCTTATGTTTATTGTGAGGGTTCTAATTAATTTGCTCATGAACACCCAAAGCATCTGGATCAGTTTACAAATCCTGGCCTTTTGGTTATTATCTCACTCACAAGCATTATTTCTTTTGTCCAAACACTTGAAGCCACTAATTCATACAAATAATAGCTCTACTTTTGTCATCAGGTGTCTGAACGATGTGTGGTAGCCTTGGTTCCCAAACAAATGTCATCTTTCAACATTCCTTCTTCCGCCAGCTTCCCACGCAGCATCAGCAGATATGGTTAGTACTGACGAATACAAGTATTCATATTCATCCAGTTTACAGTATCTGTTGGCACCATTCAACAGCCTGTTGTAAAAGACTTTGTCATATATCATCAGCACTATGAATAAAAAGGGCATTTTTTAACATTATTTTCAGTCGCCAGATCTGTGCATGAAGATGTTTAAATATGTATTATATCTAATATGCCGTTTTAGTTTTATAAAAGGACATTGAAGTTGGTTAACCATAACACCCATATGAGCTTATGACACATGTGATGTACAGTAGAGACAAAACTCAAATCACATAGTAAGAACACGTCAGGGCCAAAGCCCAAACAGACAGCTTGTTTTTAGTGAGTGCATGCTCGTATGACTTCTATGACAACAAACAAAGTTATGACTTCAAATGTGTTGATAGTGTGAAAACACACAAGCCACTGGCTCACTTAGAGACTGCAAAGAACAGTCTGTCATGAATTCAGATGTGAGGAACAAAAGTGACTTTCCTTCCGTTTTATGCAAGCCTAGAATGCTGATTATGAAAAAGACTCATCTATTTATAGTCTGAATCTAGCATTTTTTAATTTAATACTTCTGTCATCTAGGTATGGATGTGCCCTTTCGCTCCACTCCTACCAGCCCTGACAGCCCCCACTCCCGCGTGCCCATGCTCACGCCAGACCTGGAAAGTGGGGTCAAGGTCTGGCACCTAGTAAAGAACCACGATCATGGGGACCAGAAGGAGGGGGAACGTGGCAGCAAGATGGTGTCAGAGATCTACCTGACGAGGCTACTAGCAACAAAGGTTCAATACATTACATGCAGCAGGGATAATAAAGCACTTCAGATAAACACTTTGAAGCTGCTTCACATAAAAACCACTTCAACTCCGTTTTCTACAGGGAACGCTGCAGAAGTTTGTGGACGACCTGTTTGAGACTCTCTTCAGTACCGTGTGTCGGGGCACCGCGCTGCCTCTCGCAATCAAATACATGTTTGACTTCCTGGATGAGCAGGCTGACAGACATGGCATCAATGACATGGATGTTCGACACACATGGAAGAGCAACTGGTGAGAAAGATTTAGGACATTCTGCGGTGGCTTATTTATATTCCAAAAATGGATCAACTGTGTATTTTATGAACCCTTTCGACCATAGATGCTGGGGGAACTTTTACCTCAGACCTCAAGTCTTTTTTTCTGTTCTGTTGACAATTCCTAACAGCATTTATATTCTATCAAAACCAAAATATTAAACATGTGTTTACACTGTAATATTTTTGCTGATTTATATTGCTTTAAAAATGTATGTATAGTTGTGTAGAAAAATCTGTGTTTCTGTCTCAGATTCTCTTTTCTCTCGTCTGCAGCCTGCCACTGCGTTTCTGGGTAAATGTGATCAAGAATCCCCAGTTTGTGTTTGATATCCATAAAAGCAGCATCACGGACGCCTGTCTGTCTGTGGTGGCCCAAACATTTATGGACTCCTGCTCGACATCTGAACACCGCCTCGGCAAAGACTCACCGTCCACCAAACTACTCTATGCCAAGGACATCCCGCATTATAAAAGCTGGGTAGAAAGGTGTGTATGTGCATTTGTGTTTGTGTACACGTCAAAGACACAGATAAAAGGATTATAATTCCCTAAACTGAGGATTTGTTGGATGACATCATTTCTACAGACTCAAATAATTTAAGTTATTACTGACATTCGTTTTAGCTTCAAGTGAGGTCAACAAAGATTGCACTTATTTGGTTAAAGGTCTATACTAGTGTTACCGTTTAGTTTAAGCAGTATGCTATAGAAAAAAATGTATATTATAACGTAGACTGATTTGACATTTCTCATCAGTAAAATGATCAGAATTGATTTAAGGAGAACTTAAATGTATGCACAGTATATTCCGATAAGCAGAGATCTTTAGCTTTTCACAATAACAGAGTGAGTCACAGTAAAAGGCTCTGGTACTGTATGCATGAACACATCCTCAACACTGAGTGTCTGTCTCTCCTCTCAGGTACTATGCTGACATCAACCGCCTGCCGGCCATCAGCGATCAGGATATGAATGCCTATCTGGCTGAACAGGCTCGTCTTCACTCCAGTGAGTTCAATGTGCTCAGTGCCCTCCATGAAATCTACGCTTACGTCAGCAAGTACAGCCAAGAGGTGAGGCTCAGTCAACACAATAACATGGACATTGACTAAGTGGATACAATAAACATTGTTATATTGAAACTGGATCAAATATCTGTGTAATGTTAAAGGTATTGTTTGTATCGGAAAGTTCAAATTGTCCATATCATGTCTGCATTGTCTTGGGTGAAGACTCAAAGGTTGGTTCATGTGTACCACTCTCACAATGTGGTACAATAAAACGCTGTGGTAAACTCACTTGTCACTGCTCGTTTAGGACTAAACAGCAGACAATTACAGCTAGCTGATGATCACAGTGGAGGACTAAGCAGCTGGATGTCTCACTCTAGAGTCGTTTAGGCTTTAAATTGCCTGTGTTGCTCTGTGTCAACTGGCTTTATGAAACATTCACTGTTTGCTGCAATCAGAACTTAAATTTGAACTTTTTTCCAAGTGGTACTTCGATGTGAACTGATATTTTAATGGTTTTGATCTGGAATATGTCAGACAGTAAAACTGTCCATGATAATTTGATAGAGAGACAGTCACGGTACCCAGTAGTTTAAAACCCAAAGATGATAATACTGTAGGCACAGCAGCAAACCAAGAAATTTGAGGAATTATTCATTAAATATTCCCTAATATTTATACAGATGATAAAAACAAGTCTGGCATGTAACTATGATCAAACTGAATGTAAAATATTCAACTGAGTAGAACTAATGTGGCCTACAGTTGCTACTATTGTAAATCTGTTGTATTTCATTCATATTTTTTATTTCTTCATACAGTATGTACAGTATTATGTCATTGGTCTCACTGCTTGTGTCCACTTGTGTGTTTGTGTGTTTAGATAATTGAGGCACTGGAGCAGGATGAACAGGCACAGAAGCAGAAACTGGCATATAAAGTGGAGCAGATCATCTCAGTCATGTCTACAGAGAGCTGAGATGTTCAAGGACTCGCCTACAGTATACATGCGCATACGTATGTATTTACGTAGTACATTTGTGCACGTTCAATCACATACAGTACAGATACACAGAGAAGTAATGGACCTAACGTAACACAGATGCAAGCAGACAATGCACGTACACAAACCACAGCGCACATCAAACAGCAGATTGTCCCAAAGCTCGACTTATGAATCCAGTGTCAGTGTTTTTTTCTGAAGAAACTCCAACAGGCAAACATCCAACTTCTAAAACGCTCGTACAGAGCAAGAGGGAAAGGATTTGGGCCATCACGGTTGCTGAATTTGCCACCAATTCATTCCTCCTGGGAAATGGTTTGTCTTTGTAGTTTGTGCTTATACTAAATGTGTGTCTGGCATGGCTGGAGCCCTGAAAAGAACAGCACTTAATAAAGACTGACTCAACTTGAAAAGTCACTGAAGGAGCTCGACAAAGACAGAAGCCAATTTAATGGCACAGCACATGTGGCGAGACAAGGCTCAAAGTACTTTTTATATGTCAAAGATGAAGGACACTTATTGCAAACTACATATCACAAGCTTGGAGTGACATTGCCATTTGGAGCTATTTGAAGCAAAGGTGTGTAACTTAGTATTGTTAAGCCTTTTCTTCTGGCCTTCTAAAGGTGTAAAAGCAGTAACTAAAGACTCCGACATTGTTACTTCTCATTTCCTCACTTGAAACTCCTTGCCATGAGTTATTTTTGTTAACAGTTAGAAAGGTGGGGATTTTCCAAAATCCGCCATGGACTGGACTCTGTAAACTGCATCTGTCTCTTCAATAATCCCACACTGAGGGAGCATTACTGTACCTTTAACTCTGAAATATATGTTGAGGTACAGTATTTCTAGACCCCACCCCTGGCTTTTTGTGCCAAATATATGTCTCATGTTTCATTCATTTTAAATGGTTCTGTAGAGGCCATTAATAATACATGCCACTGTACGGAAAAGATCCCATTTAGGATAGGGAGTTTTGTACAGTGGTGATATATAGACCACTAATTCAGCCATTCAAAGATAAGTGGAGACCAAATTGAACTTTAGCAGAAAGCATGATTAATGATGCTAGAAGCCTGATCATGAATCAGATTAGCCTAACCCTGGCCATCAGTGCCACTCCCCCTCCTCCCCTGTCTCATCAGTCATTGTTTACATCGAGCGATACTTGAAATGCACCAAGTGTATGATATTAAGAACACCTGCTGCTTCTGAGAAGTAATCTGTTTAGATTAAGTAAGATGAAGGCTTTGATGCCTCGTTGATTTTCCCAATAAATCCACTTTGAACATTACCTGGAACTTGCAGGAAACAAGCTGAAGAAGAAATTTTAACCCTGGAGACCTGGAGATGTAAGAAGCTGCAGCTCAGCATGGAGCAGGTGTTTCTTATATTTAGTACAGAGAGAGGATATACTAGAGGTGATATATGTGTTTGGATCAGCAACTGGTCCTTGTAAAGTCTTGCTCTGCTTTGTTTTCTTTACTGTTAGTCTTACATTCAGCGTACATTTTGCCAGACAGCTGTTTGTCTCCTTGCTGCTGTATTTGTAGAGTGCCATATCAAAATTTTTTTGATTATCATGATGAAAAAAGTCGATGGAATCCCATTAATTCAGGATTTTAATTTTGATTACTCTTTCCATCCACTGAAACTCTCTATCCACTTCCTTTTGGAACACCTTTTTAAAAACATTTCAGTATTAGTGGGGTTAACATACACCCTACCGGACCTTAAATCTAGTTAACCCAGTAGAACAAGATCAATTAAAATAATCAATGCATTTCCTGATAAATGTTGCAATGTGACTCAAAAAGACTCATTTCATATGTGGTATGATCATAATTTATAAATGTGTTGTGCAATAAACTGTCAGATGTTTAAACTGTAATGTTTTTTAACTATATATTATTGTATAAATACTGTACATAAAGAACACTCCTATTTTGCGAGGAAAAAATTCACTTTGTACCGTTGTTATACATTAAATTCGCAGGTGATGAGAAAAAATCTACGCCTTATTTCTTTTGTTAAGTTCGAAACGGTTAAGCAGAACACAATGACTTTGTGTTTACAAAAAGCCAAATACTATTGTGTCCTCAAAATGCTTCATTTGTACGGAAAGCACATTTTTATGCCTGACACTGTGCTGACATACCTTCTGATTCATTTTATAATGCCACATGATATAACGCAGAAGAAAACACAATTTCACTGTCCAAAGAATCATTACATGACTCAATTCATGGCTGCTAAATTTCTAGGTTTTAAATTGTGCATATATAATGTGTCTGCTGTTAGAGAGGTTTACTCAGAGATTTGCCACACATAATGCAACTAGAAAATGTTCTCTTGTTGTGTGAAGGGCCCACTGGCATATTCATTTAATAGCTTAACTGTAATGATGTTTCCAAGTAGAAGCATAAAATTAATGTGGTGAAATAAGAGATGTAACCAACATTCAATTTTACAAATAGGCACAAAGTATATCAGATAGGAAAATCTTACTCCAGCTTTACATGGATAAAAAATGTATTACTAATAGTAGCTATAAACATTACTGATGACTGACTTATGGATATTCAGGAATCGTTCAGAATCAGAAGCCCTTAAATTCTATACATACTAGATGGAATTATTGTCAAGGTAATTTATATAATTGTGAATATTTTAGATAAAAATATTTATTTCATTTGCAAATATAATTGTTATTATAATTTTTCCTCAGCTGTTTGAAATTTCTAGGCTGCATGTCTGCAGTTTCAGAAAAAGATAAGGATAAAATAACTCTGAAGTGAAAGTGAAAGAGTTTGTATGGACAGTCTCTTAATTTATGTTCCAGGAAGGAGTTTTGGGGAAACTTTTAATTTGGGAATTGCTGTCATTGCTGTGAATGAAACCCAGCTTTTATTTATTCTGACTATGAGCATACATGTTTACTATAATCTTACTAAGGAAAGTGCACACGAGATGACAAATACCCACTCTCTGAAAAGAAAGCACATGAAACCAAACAGAACTTGAGTCTGTAAAAAAATCAGCAAAATATCCCAAAGAAAATGATTCAACCACTTTGAATTTCTGAAAAAAATACAACTCTGTGTGTTGACCAGCCTGACAGAATGATGAACAGTGTGCTCTGCTGTCATACTGTGACAGTATTTGGTACGGCATGTGAGCAGTGTATAGGGGCTCCTGTGCACTTACCATAAGCAGTCAGAATTCATTATTGATGTTTAACCCTCAAGGCTCTAGGCTAGCAAGAAAGAAGATGGGGGAGGGGGGGTCTATATGAAAGTCCAGGCACTCCAATATGTACCTAGCAGATACAGGTGGGGGCTGTCTCAGTATTTCAAAGAGTCCTGTTCGGCTTCAACCCTTCATCTTTACTATGTTGTTTTTTTCTTTTGTTTGTCAAAGTACATACAATCAGCAGCCAACAATTCCCACACACGTGCAGAGGAGGATCATTAGGACTCAAGCCTCCTCTTCTGCCAGCTGAGTAAGCTGCAGGATATGTTCTGGATACACTGTGTGACTGGATGGTACCAGACAGGTTTATGGAGCTACTATAGCCATTAGAAAGCCATTATTCTTCCATCAATCACTGACAGTTGTTTCATAGTATCTTATTCAGCTCTGAACTATGATTGATGTAAGTATTTTATATATATGACATACAGTAAAATAACAGTGCAGTGCTTAATTCCTGTAAAATCACTGGCTGCACACTGACAGGTGTAACAAATCCTCATCTTCTCCTGCTGCCCAGAATACTTTATTCAGGGAAAAATTGACCTTCCACACAGGCTGTAGATCTTGAGGAATAATTTAAACAGTGGCTCTAACTGTGAAATGAATGCTGAATGGAAAAAGCCGTGGTGTTTTCATGCGCATAGCACAATCCAGCAGAGTTAGTTACAGAGCCTTGTTTGTCGACAAGGCTCTGTTTGACTGTCCGTTAGCACAGAGTTGGGTGTGTATTGTGTTTATCATCAATACAAGCAATAAATAAGCATTAAAGAACGGAAAATGGATTCAGTTCACAATAACATACCATATGAATAGAAGCTGTACTTATGTCCAGCAGAATCCTACACCAGTCTCATGGTGCCATCTCCTGGTCAAAGGCATTCTCACAAGCTGATTGATACTGGCTATTCAAGACAGAACATTCATTCATTAGCGGTCCACAACACTTGAAACACAAGCTGGAACCAGAAAAGAAGCAGCTGTAAAAATGTGATGCAGTAACGGTCAAAGGTTAAACATGTGGCAGTGACAAAAACGTGTCTGTTCAACGCTGACTGCTTGATGAGTGTGATTTTTTGTGGCTGTATTGAATGTTTTATTTTTCTGTAGTGCATTTTAACTATACAATAAAGAATGTGTATGTATGAGCATATGCAGGCCATGTGGTGATTCTGAAGCTTCTGACATGGATGTACAACACTGTACTGTGCAACTGTTAACCGAACCCACAGAGGGACGTCCCTGGTGTGCTCTTCGTTCTGGGAACAAGCAGCTTCATTAATTCAGAACCTCCTTGTTTTCTTTTTTTCCTTCCTCCATCTTACTCCTTACTCAAAAGGAAGCAGCCTCGCTGAACAGCCCACAGAGTTAACAGTAAACATATGCTGCAGTTTGAAATTAAATCCCCTCCCATAACGGCCCCTCCTCCCAAACTTTCCCTCACTTTCCCGCCTCCTCAATTCATGTAATCACTCATGAAGACAGTTTCCTCCTGCACAGCTAATGGGTGAGCTTTCTGGGATTCAGGTCTCCTACGTTTGAAGCTTTACAAAATATAGACATTACAACATAATGGGTTTCTTTTACTGTGTGTTTAAAAACATTTTACATCGCTTTTTACTACGCTTGTTTCATCCTAGATAAAACAGCCTTTTTGACTTTTCATAGAGTTTTTGTGTGATATGCATAATATAGATTATAATCACCCTAACAAAACCTATATAGCAAAATAGTCTTAAAATGAACACAGACAGAGCTGCAATTAGTTAAATACAATTTGGGTTTATTGCTTCAATCTTTTTTCTTCCTCTAGTATTGACCAGTTTGATTTTTGGCTTATTACAAAATAAAACACCTTGATGACCATTTCTTTTCTCAAAGGTTCTGACCAACTCTAAACACCAAATTCATATTGTGTCTGGACTTAATACAAATGGCACACACACCTTGAGAAAAAATAATACAGGACATATATGGCTAATAAGATATTTAGCTATTTAACAGCCATCGGTTTGTCAGCTAAGCCTCTGTGATCCTAGCAGTGTCAAATTAGCAGTTTCAACTTTTTAGCATATGCTGTCAGATCTGATGTCTGAATCAATAAGAAAAGATATTGGTTACGGTAGCTGTGACATCTTCCCAACAGTCCCTTTGTTTTGTTGTTTTCTGTCTAAGATGTGTGAATGCAGATGTGTGAATGCGTGTGTATGCCTTGGTTTACCATAAGTCTTTACCTTCATAAACAAAAAAAAAAGACAAAGATAGAAACAACAAAAACATCATTCTTGCCCACAAGCAAAAAAAAAAGCACTTCAGAATTTTTTGTGGCCTTTAAAGTACGATTGTATCTAAAGGGAACTCTTCCTGTGAAAGTACAAGCATATAAGGATGTTTCTTTGATGAAAAAAGTAAAGACCTAGTACTTTCTCTGGAGCTTCTCTTTTGATATTAAACCCACTACCCAATATTCTCCTGAGACACTACATCAAACATTTCAGAAAGCACTTCATACATATGCTGAATGCAGAGAACCATCACATTCGGTAATATATACTTGCAAGCTAAACCTATATACACTCTATGCACTTCTATCACAAAGTATTTCAAGTACAAGAACATATGTGGGTTTTACGAGTTACTGTATTGAAATAAATAACTTTATGAAAAAAAGAAAAACTGAATTGGGTTTGTCCCGCTGGCCTTTGTTAAGGTTAAAAAGTTTTATTTTGCTAAAGGCAGCTGTGATTCAAGCAGACTTAAGCAGCAGAAATACTTAACTAGCTAACAGCCTAATGAATGTTTTACTGGGGTGACATGATTGCTGCCGTCCAGCTGTGGCTGCTGTAATGGGCATGCTGCTGCTTCTTCTCCTGAGCTTTTCAGCAAAGCTCATCTAGAGTCACAGTGAGGGGCCAATATCTCACCTCAACACCCTGCCGGTAAAGCTGAATATTTGATAGGGGTCTGGCAAGAAGGAGCGGGGGTAACTGAGAGGAAACGGCGTGTTGGGGGGAAGGATGGGGCCAAAACAGGGACAAAGGGACTATGGGCACTAAGATGGTATCAGATTACACTGTTTCTCAAGCATGTAAGACTTAGCTGTGGACCCGCTCACGGCTTTTTTTCTTTGTGTAAGAGGGTGGGGCTTTTTTTAATAAGTCATTTAGCATACCTTCACCAGTGGTTCCAGATGTGTGATTTACACAGAATGAGAATGACTAGCAAGAGAGCTAACAAAACAAAAAAGGATGCTAAAGTTTCAGGGGGTGGCTACATTCAGTGTGAAAGGTTTAAGCAGAGCAGTGGTGTCTCCAGTAGTGGGGAAGCAGTTGTTGATTGATGGCCTCGCAGAGTAGTGGGGGCTATAACGGATTAATATCATTAGCATAACAGTGGTTGGCACTTTTGTTTCGGGGATGATATTCTGCTCGGTGGTCTATCTCTGTAAGGCTATTAAGAAACAGTGTCACAGCCTATTGTCAGCTATCACCTTTTATTGTGAGTAGGATTACTCCTCCCATCCAGGCTAGATTGGCTGCTCAAGTAGACTGTAACATATTGGGAAGATAAAGTAATAAGCACTGATCACCAAAGCATTTGAAGCAAAGTTGCAGCAGACACTTCACATTTTTCACCCCATCATATCAGACAGAAACTGCCTGATAAATCTCTATGTATAGTAGAAACATTAGGAAGCATTTGAAGAATGTGCATTCCAAATACACAACATCACAAAAACAGCCAGTTCTTTTCCGTCCTGTAGTCGTCTTCTTTTAGGGAGGTGGGGGCACAAAGGAAGGGTTAAAGTAACCAGTGGAAGACGGGGTGTAGGGCTGGGCCTCAGTTTGGGAGGAGGATGGGGGAGGTGGCTATATAAAAACTGACAGAACACAAGTGGTGCTTTATTCACCCAGTGCCAAGGAAACCCTAAACTGCCCAGGCTCAACTAGCATTAGCCTTTTATTTTTTCCTCTCTTTTCACTCACACCTATCGGACGTGTACAAGCACAGGACGAGAATGGCAGCATCATCTGCACAGCGAAAAGAAGTGCCCTGCAAAATGTTGGCTTTGCTGGTCATCACCTCACTTTTTCATGGTAAGTAGTAACAACTCAATGAGCTGGGCAAGGAGGGTGGGGTTGGATAGGAGTACTCAGCTGAATGTAGGTTTTAACCCTACAACCCTTTTACTCACTGGAATGCTAACATTTAGTACGTAGTTGAAAAGGTTCGATAAAGATCTTTAACTGGACCCAGACAACAAAACTATACGTTTGCAGAATCCTATGACATTATTATCTTACATCGAAAACCTTTTGGGTAATTTTAATGGTATTTTAAATTATGATTTTACATTAAACTCTCTAACTTATATTTATGCATTTTCAAAACTAAACAGCTTGTAATTTCCCATAAGTTTTTTTTGCTCTTTTACTTAAAACCATCCGAGAACTTTCATCTGATGCTTTGCTATTTTGCTGACCTGGTTTCCACGATGTTCAAGGAGTTCGAAAAATGTGTATATTTATTTTAAGCTTCTTGTAATGTGAGGTTGTAATGTGAGTTGCAGAGTCTGTGAGAAGTGGGTGTGAACTTCACATACAGTACAATTGTACTGATATTATGGGGGTTCAGAGAGGCAGCAGGGATGGCCATATAACAAACGATATGTCAATCCAAATTTCCCGCATGGCTGCATATGAATCATTTCTTATTCTCTAATTAGTTCCGAAAAAGTAGTGTTACTACAGTGTATAATTACATTTTTATTTGTAGTGCTTGAAAAGGATAAACACAATCCACAATAGGTCAAACTAAGACCAATGCAAACCTGTACATCCAAATTACAAAAAAAGCCATAAATAAGGCAATAAACATTAAAAATGTTTTTACAAATAAGATGTATAAGTCTGTGTGATGCATACAATTCAACTTTAAGTGCATAAATTGTCCCTATTAGCAAGAAAAACAATCAAAGATGAAGCATTTTCAGAAAAGCTACTTCTGTAAAACTTAGTAACTTCTGTCAATAGTAAACAAGGTAAGTTTTGTTCAAAACAAACATAAACTGAGCCTAGAATTTTGAGCTATGACATAGGAATGAATTACGCATAGTCACCTGCAAAGTTCTATTGGGGCTAAAAATAAAATCACACATTAAAAAGCTTAATTAAAACCTGCTGGCTTGGCAAGAGACAGTTTATGGAAAAGAGATCATCAGCAGTTTCATTTGCTTCGAGCATATCAGCCTATGAATTCAGAAAAATGCTTAAAAACACTGCTGCATTCAGACTTAAAGGATTCCATTTAGGCCCTGGCTTTGCTGTGAAGTGGTTTTAGGAGGCTCTCTAGTTAAGTAACAAACCTTGCCCAACTTTGCTGCCAGCCCCACAGCATATAATTATGTGCATCTTTGTGTAGTATCCACTGGTGTAACAGATGCACCAAAGAAACTATGTAAACAACAGAGTTCATTCCTCCCATGTAGAAAATAGCACAGAGTGGGCAGAGTAAAATCACAGGCATTCTGCAAGTAGACCTGAGCAAACATAAACAGTATGTTTATGACTTTGTTTACTTGGGATAGTGTTTTCCTCTTGTCTTTCCAGTATCTCTCACATCAGAACTCCAACCTCAGCACTTTGTATACAGCATACTATCTTTCCTCAGTATGTTCTCACAGATAAACCAGCTTTATCAGTGAATAAGGAGATGCCAGTATTTCTTTGTTATCGTTTTTTATAGTTCAAATTTTAAAACCTGCAGATTCTTCTAAACTAATTCTTAAATACAATTGTGGACAAAACTAATTTGAGACTTTAAGATTTAAAATAGACATTCCCATTCATAGTAAAGGACAAAGCAAGGAATATAGTGGGCAATTGTGCATGACTCTGCGTGTGTGTGTCAGTGATATATTGGTGCCAATTGAAAGCAGATGTCACGTTTCCTGATTATGGTCCGTAGAAACAGGCACTGTGTTTTCGATAAGGCGCTGTAGTGGCCTCGGGGTTGGGCTGGGTGAATGCTGCAGCTGGGCAGCTTTAGCTGTAGCAAGTGCTGTTTCAAGGGCCTGATTGAAACCATGAGATCCAGTTGTTTCTATGCCAAGAGAGAAGAATGGGCTGAGTTGTGCTATTAATCGCTGTGACAGGAATGACAGGAGAGGGGGCGCAATGGAGGAGGGTCATGATAGTGGGGTCAGCAGTCTGTTGTTTCAAAGAGGGTAGAGTTGCATTACATGTTTAACCTTAAGGGCCTGGGCTCTAATGTCACATTCCACAGCACACTCTGGCAAATTCAGAGAGCAGCATGATGAAATGATGAAATGAAATGAAATAATGAAAACTAAAAAACTAAAAAAAAAAAAACTATGCTCATTTATTTATGCAGAATGATTACATCCAACAGGCAAAATAAGAAATGTACATATAGAATCAGAATCTATTTTGGTATTTGAGGAATAATATTTATATATTTTTTTTTAAATGTGCATAGTTAGAGTTTATAGCATAATGTTGGGAGGGCATATTTACAAATTATCAGAGAAAGGCTGTGTCAGAATCATTTCATATTTCTGCTCCACATTCTATTCTACTTCAAAAATCATTTTGTGAGAGTGAGTGAGCAAGAGAGGGTGTGGTATGAGACTTCTGGCTTCTGGATCAAATTTCAATCTAATTGACACCAGAGTAATGTCAGAGGTTTCCCCAAGAGGTACCGTACTTTGACATTAGGAATTCGAGCTTAATCCACAGGCAGCAGCAGATGGAAAAAACCACTTAATCGATGCGTTTTTCCAATTTTCCTGCAGCATCATGTAGGTTCAAAAAGGCTAAAATAACTTTAACTGTTTTCTATATAGCGTAATATAATACATAAAGAGCACCTGTACTCAAATTAGCTTTTCAAAACGTAAATACTACAAGGGATGGTTTCATAGTTTATGTTGGCAGAGTTCCAGATGTTAAGTCGGAGCACCCATGATGCCCCCATATGATCAACCCCTGTGCCAAGATCCCATGTCTTGCAGATGCATTTGTGAGGAACATTTCTAGGATACACTGCACACTATATCTAGAAGAACGAGGGAGTGATATGACTCCAGACTGCTATTAGAAAATCCTTGGATTCTTTAGACTCAGCAGGAAGACATTTACTAGTACTGCTTCAAAACACTTTGACATATGGTAACTATTTCATGATGCATTTGGTGGAAAGGGTTCTAGTAGAACATCCATCAACAGGACATGGTGGTCCTGTAAGTTGTGCAGACCCCACAGTATACACCAAAGAGGGTTTTTCAACCCTCATCGGAAGAGGCCAGAGGCCCCAGGGGTATGAAGCTATATTTTTGCAGTAGGTCCCTCTTCAACATGGAGCACAGAGTGTTTTGGATGCCAAGCAATGCTATTGGAGAGTCCCCAACTAAAGCTATTCAACAGCTGGTTTACACGTTACGTATAGGTACGCACTATAAAAAGGTTTACAGTGAATTTGTGGTAGGCTGCATGTATAAACTGTTTTTTATAAAAAAAATCTCAATTGCTCTTATTCATTTTAAGACTAAACTTAATAAAAAGCATTTATTTTTTAGATGACTTTACAGAAGCTGTGCCTTCGTGTGGACATTCTCAACATTTAGCTATTATTAGAAATTACAGGAAGGTGAGGAGTAAAAGGTGTGCTCACTGAGCCTACATCTTACCTAGATAGATGCCTGGGATTAGCAGTGTGTGAAACCATCAGGGAGACTTGGTGAGGAGGAGGAGGGTGTGGAGCTTAGGCTTCCCTTCTTCTAAAGCCTGTTACATTCCTCCATCCTGAGTCCCAAGAGATGGGGGGTGTAGGGTGGAGTATTTCCAGACCACACTCTTCAGAGTAATCTGGTGGGAAAATCTTCAAGAAAGCAATGAAGTCAGGTTGCATGCTGTTTAACATATGGAGTCAGAGAAGATTATGACACGTATGATTTAAAACTAGCAAAGAATCACCGTTAGCTGTGGCTCTGACTGAATAAGTGAAGAATGAGGGCAGCGAGGTGATGACAGGTTAAGAAGTCACGTTGTCAGGATGACACAGAGAGCTGGGCTACAGATGCACTGTCTTGTAGAAGTACAAAAGGTACACATCCGGAGTACAACTACATTAGAAAAGAAAAAACTGTCAAACATGAAGGGTTGGCTTCAAATGCACACAATTATGAAGATTTGAAAAACAAAACAATACTATCAGTCAATTAGATCTCCATTTTTCTACACGTTAGTCATGATAGGCAATTAAATACAGCTGTTTTACTCCACCTAGGGTGCGGTCATTCAGGATAGTGCGAATGTGAGTGATGACTGGTCAGAGTGGTGGGCAAAGTCTGGCTTTGTCAGCAGCCTTAAAAAACAGTCTTGTTTTCATGGGACTACAAAAACAAGCATGTTGGAAATATGACGTCCTTGGTGCCATGACATCACAAGCACAACACTACTAAAACAAACAGTTGCTTTAATTGGTGTGGATTTAAAAGGCCTTCTAAATCCCCTTTCTTAGTACCCAATCAGAAACCAATAGGTTATAACACCACAGACAAAATGTTCCTACCTCATCTGCTACAACTCAACTGCTGACAGGAAGTGAACATACAGTTACTACAACACATTTCAGCTGCCACAATGCGTCACTATTTTAAGGCGAAAACTTTATTTATACCAGGCCAACCCAGCCATTTTGAGCCTCATCCTTGGGTAAAATAAACAGACAGACCAGGCAGAAATGGAGGGGCGGCAGCTGTAGGCTACAGGCTTGGAGAGTTCTCTACAAGATGAACTTAAGAAGGCTAGAAAGCCCTTGACCTGATATTGTGCCACACCCAAATCCTCCTAATAGTGAACTAGACGTGCCGAACATAGTGACATGACTTACTAACTTTGGCCAGATGAAACCTGAAGATACAAGAGAATGTTTATCGTACTCACAGAGTGTAGAAAATATTCCTTCCCCCATTCTGTATGAGACAGCTGCTATAGACAGTTGGTACACAGAGGTGGGGACCTCCTCTGAGTTTACACCTGCTAACAGAGCACACACCATGTTTTCTCACTAGCTGTGGCACTTTTCTGTCAACTCATTTAACTGAAGCGATGGACGTGGGTCACAATGCCACCACTGTGTGTACATGGGCCTTTTCTGCTGGAAGCTCAATTAGAGAAAAAACTGTGTAACACATGAAAAACATTAAATAAAACTGATATATTGTGATATAAAAATAAAATCTCTAGAAATCTCTAGATCTCTATCTCTAGAAACCCTAGTAGCATGTTGTCTTCCCCAGTGTGTTTCAAGATCAGATTCAAGAGCAGGTATTTTCTCACGGTAATGTGCATAACATAAACACAATTCCGTGGGTTGTGTTGGTGGTGGTTTGTTATTTATTGGACCCATGAGACAATGAAATGCGACCCAGGAAGTCCAGCTAGAAGAAGACATTTATGTGTTTAAAAGCCTATTACACACCAAAACATACCTCATAGGTTAGTAATCCTAACAGATAGCTTTACAGATGTTTAGCAATTGTTGTATCTTTGACATTTCATGATAAGGGCTGGCAACAGTGTATGGTCATGGTCAAAAGTCACATCTACAAACTGAAAATAAAGTCAACTAAAACTTAAATCAAATATTTGTGTGAACTACTGGAGAATGATAGAGCCAAAGAGTAATAAAAGACCTGCAGAGGCACGGGGAATATTATGGGAATATTTTTTCAGTGATGTAAAGCTGTAGTTGTTGGAGATCTAAGTGAAAGGAATGCATGCTGGCTTTTGTGGTTTGAATTCTGGATCACATTTCTGCAATTTGACCTCATCACTGCAATAAAGACCTGGAGCCAATAAGCTGGACGACTACAGGGTGTGGTGCCATAGTTTAAGAATTAGTCCAAAGAATCTAACCTGGCACCACAACATAACATAAAAGATGAAACATTTGGTAACTCATTCCAATTACAGTCATATATTTTAGAAGATTTTCTTATGTCTCACAGTTCTGCCTAAGTGATGAGTCACTGTCACCAAACATTTTTTTAAACCTCACAGTGAAACAGATTACATTTCAATGCAAATGACGTGATTCACTGACGTGTAAACATCAGTCATCTATTCATCAGTGCCGATGACACTAGAGATGTGGATGGATGTGGATCATGCTGTGACCACATCAAAGAGCTGAATGTTAATGCAATAGGATCAGTGATGTTTACATGATCTACAATTTATACAATCATGCCTGTTCTGCAATAAACTGTTAATGGAGGATAATACTTCTGAAGGATTGATTTAAAATGAATACTGACACAAACATTCCTTATGTTATATAGGTTGTCGCAGACAGGAAGTATGTTCTGTATGAAAACCTGCAAGCTCATAAATATATAAACACCAACAGATAGATAATTGTGACTTTTTCATGAAGCTCACAGCACTGGTCCCAGTGGGAGTGAAAGGAGGTCAGAACTATTTGCTCAGTCTGTGCAGAGGTATTATTCCAGTGGGGGTTTAATTATGAACTCCTCAGGCCTGACACCTGATTTAATGTCACACCATGCCAGCTGTTATGATGTTTTGATCACTTAAAATGAACACAAATGGTTCTTTGATTTTACAGCAGGAGTCACAACAGGGCAAGATGAAGTTGTTGCAAAAACGCTGTCACATTTAGGGGAACAGCCACGAGGAGATGCAATTCAAAAGACCACAAAAGCTCCAGGTAGGATGCACAAACACAGTCAACTGTACAATCCATTTTCTTAAATAAACACCCAATATTTACGTTATGTCTAAGATACTGTATGATACTAGTGTTCTTCAGCAACTTTGGAAGCAAATTTCAGTAGACGTTACCATTAGGAAATACCTGAAATTAATGCTATATTAAAACCCAACATTTTGCTTTTTCAGAGTCAGAAGGTTCACAAGTACAAATTTTGGTTTTACCTACACTAGAACTGACTTCACAACCTATGACAGAGACAACAGTGGAGGCAGTAATGGAGAAAACTGAAGTCCCCTCATCTACTCACGTCACTAAAACTGAAGCACCAGAGACCCCACTTCCCGCCAGGGGTGATGGTCCCCAGAACATCCCAAAGGTAAAGGATGCCACCTGTTTCAGTGGCTGACATTCTGTAATATAACATATAGAAAACAATTTCTTAGTTAATTAGTTAAATATTAAATATTTTAAGTCTATTCTAGAGGATAGGTATGTATTTATGTATTTGCAGCTACATGCATTTGTTTGCTGTTGTTAAAGATGTGATGCTGCTACAACGGAATACAAATTTTTAGCAAATGAATAATTCATGTTGTATAGGTGGGACCATCTGAATCTCCCATTTTTTCTGTGATAATCAAACACTTGCTTAGGTACTGTAGTATGCTGTGCTTCGGGTCCATTCGGAATTCCTCTAAGGTCATTAAAAAACACAAAATGGTAGAATATGAATAAAAGAACAGCAGGAACCAGAATAAACATTCTTCTTTCTGTATTTGAGTGTGACAGTCGGAATGTGAAGTCACTGCATAATCAGAGTTCCGGTCTCTCCCTGTGCCACAGGATGATGTTGTCTGTGTCAGCAAAGAGGCGGTCCAGGACAAAAATGCTGTCAGTCTAAAACTCAAGTCCTCCTCCAACTGTGTAAGTTTTAAAAACAAACCCTTCCTTTTGTTTCTTTTGTATCTGTTTATACTATATGGAACACATAACATCTGCTTGATGGAACAGAAAGAAAAGTATGTGCTTCTGTGGCACTAACACCACAGAGTTTTCTGAAAACTGTGTGATCTGACGGTTTCAGAATGCACACACGCAAACCAAAAAATACACCAGAAAGGAGAATAGTCAAATATTCCCAGCTGGATATCAGCTTGCTAAACATAAGCTCAGCAGGAAATTCCTTCTTACTCATTTCCAGTGAAGCTGAAAAGTTGTGTACATTCTTTTTACCATCTACTGTACTTCTAGGATGAGAAGGAGGTTTTGGTGCATAACTGAGCTGCGAGGGCATACAGAAAGAGGCGCAATGGGTGGGCTCACAGCTGTAGCAGAATCTTTAAGGCAAAGGGGCCTAAAGATGTAACTTGGGTGGATTAGTGTTTAGAAACACAGATTTCCCATTTCTTAGACAGCCTGCATACAGCCTGAGAAGTCAAATGCATTATTCAACACTAGAACAACAGATAAATAGCTGTAAGCAACAGAATATACAACAAAGTATTGGATTGTGCTCCCCTGTATGCTTCTTAGAGAACTCCATTGATCTGTTCCTATCCACTCAAATATCTTTTTCTCTGCCCACTGTAAATGTGGTTACTGTAAATGAGGTATTTTCATTCTACCATCTTAGATTCTTGCAAAGCATCTATTTGTTAGATAAAAACTGAGTTTATAATGAGGAAACTGAAGCACTCAGGAAGGTATGTGGGCTTTGATGCCTGTACTGACCTCATACAGTACACACACGTATTAAATGACACGATTATGTAGTTGTACAGAGATTCAGATACAGGTCACGGTGCCCTGCCCATAACTAACTATTTAACAAGCTGCCCTGACTGTAACTAAATATCTTACTATGTTAAACAAATTATGCTGTGGCAGACACATGTTTATATCAGATTACACGAGGGAAAGGGGTCACACACAAGGCGGTCACAGCCCTTATTGGATTGAAAACAAAACAAGGTCAAAAAGGAGAGAAGAGAATGTGTCAGTTTTGTAAGGAATTAGGAATTTGGGATTATTGGAATTTTAGAACGACTTACCGTAATAAAAAAAACACATGCAAAACTAATTTGAATTAATTTTGATCTGCTTGCAGAAAGACACAAAGGCGAAAATTCAAAGCGTTCTGCAGGAGCTGTGCGGTGAGGACTGTAAACTAGAGATCTACCAGGAGGACAACTCAGATGAAACCATTGTGTCTGGAAAGTATGTTGAAGGTCAGTAACATCAGTAAGATAAAAACATGACACAACACACTGTTACTCTTCTCTATCTTATCTCTATTAGAAGATAATATTCAGTGTCATAACATATCTCTAAAGGCCTGTATTAGATAAGTAGCACATCTTTCCAAGTATTGTACCACTGCTGCCATAAATAAATACACTTTGATAGAAAAACAAAGACCTTGTTTTTTTTGCAGATGATGTTACAGGCATGGCTCACAAGTTCAACAATGTCAACATCAAAGACAAGGTACAGTGACCCCTTCTTATACCCTGTATAATAAGTTTGCTATAAACAAGTACAGGAAGTTTATTTAGTCCAAATATTTTGTAATGCTCAATCCAGTTAGGAAATGTGATTAAATGCTTAACTGTGATTCTCCTCCAAATGACTTCAGGCTTGTTTTTTTTCGACGCCATAGTGTGTTCAGCCAAGATACTGCAGGAAGACAACAAACCAATGAAATAAACATCCCATAGTAGTCAAAGTGTGCATGAACTAGATCTAGCCACAATAAATCTGCTGGCTGAGTCAAACTGCCGGCAGACAGAAAAGGACATTAGGGAGAAGGAAACACTTTTCTCCAGGCCCTGAAATCCCTGGATGACAGTTAATGTGACAAACACAAAGCTTACAAACAGCGCTGTAGTGAGCTGCAGAGCATTTTCCTTCCTACTACCCAGGGACCAATCTGGAGTGTTGGGAATGCCTGTCGCGCCCATCTGTCTTTCTGCATTTGCAATACACTACTCTCCCCTCCTTAGTTCACCACACACTGAATGCCTCTGAATTCTTCAGTGTAACTGGGTGAAGTATGCTCGCTGGTATGTTTTAGTCTAAACACTGCTTTTTGCAGGTACCTCCCTATAAACAAATGCTTTGACAAGGTCAGTTTTGATAAAAAAGATTAAATGGAAACTGGATGATAGATCTGACCGTCCATACAAAAAAAAGAATCCCACACCTTGAAAACATCTGCATCTAATCTCTCCGTCATGCGTATCACTTTCAGTTAGTCCAGAGGTTTCTTGGCCTGTTAAAAGCACTCTGAACTCCACTCGCTTTCAATACAACATAAAAAAAATCTAACTCACATTGCTTTGCTCTCATTTGTTTTCAGACTGATGTGGAAGAAGCGGTTCCACGTTGGGGGAGGAAGTCAAAGTTGGTCCTGGTTTCCTTGCTGCTGGCCGGCCTGTTGCTGGCTGCACTGTTGACAGCTGGTTATTACCTCAAGACCCATCGTAAGAACTCCAAAGGAGTCCGACTGGTGGGTTTTGTAATAAACTGACTACTATTCAGCTATTAGATAAAATGAGCCAAGACGGACCCTGACATGCCAGCAACTCTACGATTTCCTTTTTAGCCTTTTAATACACTGGCTCCTTCAGTGCTTCATTGTGGGGTAAAGCACAGCATTATTATTTGACAATGAAAGCGCTTGTTTTAACTGACCTAACCTGAGATAATGTAACCCCACAAGAACCATTTTCTAAATGGTTCACAGTCTCTACTTGATTGAAAAAGGGTACATATTCTGTAGACTTGAGGTCAATAAAAAGGTTAACCTCCAGTCAATCCTTTACTCAGGGGAGGACACGCATGTCTCATGTGTCTCTTAAGTCAAAGCAGCATTAAGCCCTTGCTTAGGCTTGTGCTACAGCCTTAAATTAGGCTTGGTGCATGATGTTATCCTCCGGTTTGGCCATTACAGTACCCACTCCCTTGTAAGCATGCACACAGCTGCAACCCATAAACTTCATTAACAACAAACAGATCTGTTTATTGTTGAACAACACCCACAAAACCAAATACATTTTCAATTACCACATGCTTCATTGTTTGTATGTGATGTTTTACTCCCTAGGCTGAGTCTTTCCAGGTGGATGAGGAGAACCAAGCTAACACCCTGGTGTCTGTGGCACCACTGCCCCAGGAGCCCGTCGACAAGCCCACGGTCAATGGAGAGTCTCCACCAGAAAATGGGAACAACCCTGCCCCCACCACCAACGGACACTCCCAGACCCAGACCCCGGTGGCTGACACAGAGATGTGAATGGTGACACTCCATCCACCCGTTCCTGTAGCCATCACCCACTGGAACGTAAAACATACAAGCCCCACTGCTGCCTCAGAGACTGTCCACACACAACTCAGTGATAATAAATGCATTCACTTACACTCTTAGGACACCGATGTCAACTAAAATGAAGCCTACAACTACAATGACATAATGACGATGCCTGCAATGTGAAAAACTTGGGATCACCGTCCTTACAACATACACATGCACTGTGTTTAGGACCAAGACTCAGATAACTAACTCGGATTTGTTAGTTGCTGTGAATTTATTCTAGCAGTAAGATCAACAAAGTAATGCCAAATGAGAGCTGCTGATCCCAGACACATACACAAAATGCTCTGCTATTTCAATTAACAACTGTAGTGCAAGGCATCAATTAAAGCCAGGCAGCTGAAAGAAGATTCATTTCTTTACAGTGTTAAACTAAACAGATGTGTGACTATTTTTACAATATCATTCAGGAAATGTTTTTAGGTTTTTTAAAGATTGTTAGAAGCTTTTAAGTGTAAGACCGTGGAAAAGAAGTAAATTCAATAGATCCATCATGTTTGGATTTACTAAAATGTGCTATTTTTATAAAGACTATGTTTTGTTATATTAAACTTTAAAATGTCGGCAAACAGTTTTTATTATTACTCTTAATAAGTCTCATAGAAGCAAAAGACCAGCTTAAATACAGTAATATTAGTTACACACAGTGTAATTAAATGGATTGCACCAAACATGACCTTTAGGCCTAATGAAGAACTGAATGATGCTTAAATGCTTTTCATGATATGGGAATTCCAGAAATGTGTGAAAACAATTTGCCTCAATATTTTAGAACTACTGACCTTGTGTAATTATCTGCAGCAGTATAAAGCATCTGTTTTTCTTACTGCTGGTAATGTCCAAGATGAGCTAACATTATGTTTTCCATCTCTTACCACCAACTATGGGAATGCTGCACTGCAGTATCCTTTTCAATTCAGAGAGGAATGGGAAATGCCCATCCCTCATGTTTTTAAATTCCTATACTGGTAAGCAAAACTACTTCTGGGATGTCTAGCTTCCAACCCAGCATTCAACAGCTTCAGCCTTCTCAAGACTGACTTCCTTAGAGGTCAGAGAAAACGTTTTTTTTGTTTGTTTTGTTTTTAGAAATACACAATTGTGCTTCTCTTTGTAACAACTAGCTGCTTTCATATTCCACTGCATGTGTAAATAAGCCTGCTTTCTCTGTTAGTAGTAACCGTGTCTAACTCATAAACTGTGATTGCTGACAATCTGTGTGGGTCTTTTTCAGCTTATTTGTGTTGTGGTTTCATGTTTTTAAAAATGTTGGAAACACATGCTTTTAGCAAACAAAGGAAAAGGTTTTACAAAAACAGTGATACATCCAGTAGTTCCAAACAATAATAAGCATAATAAGCTTAAATAGCATGATCCTCTTATGTACAGTAAATACATGTATGTGTGTGTGCAGTTGATATAGCCACAGCAAAAGAACTGCTGATTTCGTTCCTGTTAATGAGACTTTTTAAAACTATTATTGTTACACCCTGACTGCTTATGAGTATTGCGTTATGGTTCACTTACTCAGTACATTGAGGCAGAGGGTGTCACAGTCTGTGACAATGCTGTAACATTAAATAGGAGCATAGGTCAGAGTGATGTGTGCTGATAGCAGCTTGGCAATGATCCCGAGCATACGTCACTCCATCGCTGAAAATATCAAAACATGTGACACGTTAGTGCTTTGAAACCTTTGTTCTTTTTGTCAAACAATGAGGGCTACAGCTTAGTCTCCAAGTGTCACTATACTATACATTAAATATTTCCCACATTCATTTTTAATGTGCAGAGAGAACATTATTGGACCTGTAGATGTAAACATTGTACCTAATTATAAAGTTTAAGTCTCTAAGTAACTTCATAATTATTATAAATGTTTATAATAGCATCTAAACAAATCAGAACATAATCTAATGACAAAAAGAAAGTTCACCCATGTGTCAACTTTAGTACTATAGTAATGCTGTTGCGCCCCCTACTGGCCCTGCTTCGTATTGTAACAAACGAACAATGGTTTAACACAGTTGCTACAGGGACTACATTTACTCTGTTAGTTTATTCCCATCGTTTTCATTATGGACGTTTCATGTTAACAACAGTTCATGTTATCCTGACGTGGGCCGTGGTGCAGTAAGGTTAGCCCAACCGCTGACTAGCTAAACCAGACGTTAGCTTGGTCCAACTGTCACAGTTTGGGTCCCGCCAACTAATAAAATCTACATGAATGACGTGTAAACTTTACACTGAAAGTTTAACACAGCCCACACTGCAGTTGAGATACACGCGTACTTACTTAGAAAGACTGTGAGACGTTTGTGTCAAGCAACGACCACATAAAACACAGCAATTGGTATTCAGCGGGTAAATTATACCCCGGGAAAACGTGACGCAAGGCAGCATGTTAGTTACCGTAAATCACAGCAGACTGGAGCAATGGAGCTACTCCCAGTACCGTAAATACTATTTAGTAGAGCCACGATTTACAGAATAAAAAAATACTTAATATAGTTTCCTGTGATTATATTCTACGATTAAAATGTGAGCAACGCGGATAAACCTGTTTCTTTTTGCAGTCTGCATTATCGAATTGATTTTGAGTGATTCAAAAGCAAAATAAGATCCTGTGTCTCGTTAGACAAAAGCTTTTCACCGGCTGTCTAATGCCAAGAAGGTCAAAAGTCAATCTAAACGTATGATACGGGCACTCTACAAAGCCCATTCTCAGCGTTACACTGCCATCTGCTGTAATACAACGCCATTACAATTGTGGACTATCAACTTACAAATATGCTGCACCGTTTTACACAACGCACACACACATGTGTAAAACTTATGATAAAGACTGGATACAGGTCAACAAACATACAAAATCATTTAGATTGGCAGAAAATATTACAAAGGTAAACAGTATAAGATAACAAACAGAAATTCGTTATTTATATATATAGTATAGGTAGGTAGGTATATATATATTTGATTGAAGTCGTTTTAGACAGACCCCCTTCGGTCATTTGAGCTCATGACACATGTATTTCACACGTTTGTGTACCCTTTCTCCTATGGACTATAAGAACAGTTTGTACTTCCTGTTATGTTGTATAATATGCTATAATAGGACAGCCCTTTTGTACTGTTGTATATAGTTCCGGGCTTTGCTATGCTGTGTTTTGCTTTGTCTGTAGCCTTGTAAACACAGATGTAGTTTTATTACTAAGCTTAAAAGCACTAATATGTTCTCGGCACGACATCTGGGAGCTGCGTCAAAGGGAGGTAGTTTACGGTAAACGGAGGCCATTACCATGTGATTTCAGCGATGTTTGTAAACATGCGTCAGCCACATGTGATTCTGGCGATGAGGAAAGACTCTCCAAGCGCCGGGCCAATCAGCAGACGGGGGAGTGTTGGGGGCGGGGCCACAGTGTTGCGCTATGGAAAATCGTTATGGGGATACACTGTGATAAACGTGTGCTTGCAGATTGATAATAGCGACAGTAAGAACGAAACAGGAACCTGAGCGAGGACCGGGTTTGACTGGCGCCGGCCGGGAAGCGGATGCGCCTCCTTCGGCACGGGACGAAAACAGGCTTGGGATAAACACGTAAGTTATTTATGTTAATATACGACAAGAGCATAATGTTGCGTATTCTGCGTAGAGAATACCACAGTGTAATTCATAAGCGCTCGAGCTCTGGGTGAAAAGGTGAAAATAAAAGCAAGGAGGCGGCGTCGTAAAAGTGTAGACAGGCAAATGAAAGTAATAATAGAATAATAGAAACGTGAACCGGGAGCTTGTTAGCGAATAACAACGTAAACTCTTTTTGCGACCATACGTGTTTCATCATCGACATGACAACAGGTAAATTAAACTGCGTCAGCAAGAAGGACCGTCCAGCCACATGAAATCCAGTGGGAATTTCCGCTGCGATGGGGCGACGTGCTGTGATGGCACGATAGCGTAGTTGGGCTCGGTTCGAAACTTGACTTGTGGCAGATTTCGACGTGAAAAGGAGGATGTAAACAAAGCATGGGATCGGCAGGGATGGCGTGTGAAGGAAGGGCTCGGAATAGGATGCTGCGCAAGAGGTGGATCGTGCGTAATCCTGTTGTGGGAGAGGACGATGTTACGCAGTTCGTATTGGCACGATCATTCACCGCCTCGTGCCCGCGTTTCTCCTCTCTTATTGGGATCGAACCTGCGAAGCCTGCGCGTGTTATAATCGCCTACTTTCCGAACGTCGCCACGCGTTGAGGGGTTGTTGTCGTTGTTTGCGTAATTCCGCTGTGACTGCGAACTCGGGCTTCAACTAAGCGAGACAATGGTGACGCAGCTTGTTTTGTGGTCCCAGTGTCAAACAGCGTTCGCTGCGTCACGCGCCTCCCGGGGGGTCCTTCATAGTAATCTGGCTCTTTAGTGCGCACTTGATATGATGAAAACAAGCTCTACTTCTCAAACACTGGGGGTGCTGTCGAGTGACTCAACATTTTGTGTCTGTGAAGGGATGTTGACGTACAGGTATTCGCAGTCTCCACCAGAACCGACTCTGTTCATATTTGTTGTGTCCGGGGTCCATTTTGCTTCATTTTGCGTTGATGCTGTGGACGAATGCGTGTGATTATGTAACTTTAGTTTCGCAGAGCCTCCAGCTGTTTGCACTTCTGTTTCCAGAGCTGCTGCTGTGAGAGACATTCAACAGATTCTGCTCCTCTTTGTGAGTGTGTAACACACACCTGCCAGCGCACAACGGGACGGTGACGCACCTGACGCGGCCACGCTCCCGTTGTCGGCGCCGCGGCCTCTAGTGCCTTGCTTTTGACCCTGGCGAAGGTGGGTGTGGCTCCTCCCGCTGTTTACCTGCCACGGGCACAGGAGCTGAAGCGCTCCCGACAGCCTCCGAGGCGAAAATGAGACACGCGGGCGGGAGTCGAATTTGTCCGGTCAGTGGGTGAATCAGCAGCAGACCTCACGAGTTGCTAAACTGCTGGCAAGGAGAGAGAAAGAGAGAGCGAGAGGCCGAGGGAGAAGGGGGGGTGAGCTTCACAACTTTAATTATGTTTACTGAATAGAAACTTGACTCCTGGTGGACTGTCATTAGTCATTTTGAAACAAAAAGGTAAAGGTCTGACGCAGCATCACAGCCTTCATGTTTATTTGCATTTTCCTAAAGCATCTAAACTGAATGAAAGCTTTTGGGCTGCCAGAACCCTCAGAGTTGTTTTAGTAATTGTGAGTGTGGTGTCCTCCACCAGTCGTAATGTTTATCAAGCCTTCTGAGGCTGACCCACTTCCACCGGCACGGAAACGTGACCTCAATAGTTATTTAGCTCTTGTTTCGCGGAGCGGCGGGCGCTGCCTCCAAGTCGAGCAAACAGAGGAGGCTGCTTCTGGTGAACGCGACGCGTCCAGCCCAGTTTCAGTCTCTGCAACTGGAGCAGCAGCTGTTGATGCTGATCCCAATCTACTGGGTTTACGAGGGGGGGGGGCATCACCTGTAGCCCGCGTAAACCTTCGCACAGAAAATGGCCGCGCGACCCAGTGCCTTTTAAAACAGCCCCCTCCCACGCGCGGATTACAGAATCGGAGGTGGCTCCGAGCCGAGAGATGACAGTGCTAAAATTAAACGCGGCGCACTGCCGGCCTCGCTCGCTGATGATGTATTAATAGACGAGTGTGAGGCGGCAGGTATCATTAGCAGCTAGACATTTAGCATGGGCCAGAGCAGCTACGTGCTGATGTGCTGATGTGCCGAGGCCTCGCGGGGCCCATCTCCACGCTGCCTCCGTTAATGGCCCCGATCTGTCTCTGTGCAGAGGTATGTATTCACTTCTGTAAATATTTCTTCTAGATAGACTTTACGTGGGAGGGTATCATAGTACGATAGCTTATTGTTGCTTCAGCATTTATTTGTCCAATATGCAATCTACAGTTACTCAATGCAGAGGGCCGACCTGGTTTCCCCCTCTCTCTTCCTCGACGTCCGATTCGCTTCCACGGCCGCGTTTGAATCGGGAGCCGTTCGCCTCGTAAAGTCGCCCCCGTTATCGGCAGCGATTGTGATATTTCCCAACGAGCAGAGAACAGGTCCAGAGCCGGAGCGACAACGGGAGCAGCAGAATTCCCGCCTGTGGCCTTCCCATCGCTGGATGGAGGGAGCTCAGGCTCAGCCGAACGTGTTGAGGCTCCCACATTTCCATATATTTCACAATTTTGATTATGCAACAGGGAAGAAGTTGTCCAAGCTAATAAAGCAGGCAAACATAATTGGCTCTTTTAGGACGTTGTCGGTACAGGCAGAATCAGCTTGGGTTTCAATGGGTCCAGTATCGAGTGTCATGTGATGCCTTTATAATCCCACTGGTTTGACAAAAGCCCAGTAATACCCACCGTAAAAACGGCCGCCGATCTAAGTAGGTCACCTTTTTCGAGTTTCGTATGTTATCATTGTAAATTTGTGTATTAGACAGGATATAAGCCATTTCCCCTAATTGAACCTTATTGTGGAGAGGCGGTTTAAAAACACATTACTTCAATGAGTTCCCCCTCTCACTCCTGATAAATTAGGATCTCTAATCTAATCTGTAAGAGGATTAAGCACCTACCCCGTTTACACGTGCACAACATGCACACAGCCCTGCTGGCCGCCGTTATGCACACGCACAGGTCAGTTCACGTCACCTGTGCTAATGGGCCCAACCCAGCGGCCCGCTCAGCCCGGCCCACGCAGACGGACCGTTTATCTAACGCACAACGTGATGCCAAGAATCACTGGAAGTCCGTTCGACGGCGTTTGTCGCATCTGCCGCGATCTGGGCCGGAGACGCTTCCCATCGTACTCCGCTTCACCTTTTGCTTCCAAAAGGGGCCGATGTCCCTTTAACAGGCAGTAGATGGTCAGGTGACTTGGCAGGAAATCTGCCTCGATGCAGAAGGCAGCCAACGCACACATAACAGGCGGCGAAACGAGCGCGCACTGAGAAGAGCACGGTCGCGAGCGGGAGGTGGATGCCGAGTTCACGGACAGCAGCGAGCGTGGGAGGAGCCAGAGGAGCAGAAGCGGAGGACGCGGCGGATGGAAGCGGCGCTGAGGCCTCCAGACCACGCTGTCTGAGTCTGAGTCAATACGGCCGGTGCCGCTCCAGGATGGGTCAGAGTACACGTAGTCAACGGTATCCGTCATACGTCCCCACATTCTATTAACTGGGCAAAAGTGTAACGAGGAGGCAGTAACCAATCAGAGCAGCTGCTTGTGTTTTACAAGCCCGGCCGCTGAACTGCCAGTGAAGAGGATTAGGGAGCGACAGACTGGGAAATTGTCCCCGAAAGACACATGAAGGTTTTGGATTAGTTGCTACGTCACCTCTCCCTGTCAACAGGACGACGCGTGTCAGACCAGGCGCGACGGTGCCGCTCGTGGGTTCCTGCGAGTTCTGCGGATCAATGGTCTCTCGTCATTCTTCCCGTTGGACGCGCAGCGGAGTCGGGACCTGTTCCCGGGCTCGTTCTGCTCCATCCTGGACCGGGCCGGCTCCGCGTGGACCGGGAGCTCGGCTGGAGGCCGGGCCGGGACCCGGGACGCGACACAGGATCCCATTGTGCGTCACAAAGCAGTGACTGGGTGTGATTCACGGGGTTCGGGTTCGTGCGCGGTGCCACTCGGGGGCCGTGCCCTTTGTGACGCACGTCCAACACAAGGCACTGGAACTGCCGTGTCATTCTGGGACGTGCAAACCATGACTCAGTGCTTTCTCCGCTTTGATCCCGTCAGCTCGTTCTGAGTATCTGGTTCTTTCGTGGCTCACTGACAAATGACAGCGTCAGTGCTCGAACGCCACAGTTGGGAAATACCTCAGGCTCACTTTGCTTTTCTCCTAAATGAAAACAGAAAAAAGAAACGAGTTGTACAAATTATACAGCTGATGTCGTGGGGAGCATCTTTCTTGCTTAATGAATGCACTTGTCAGAAGCTGATACTGGAACACTGTCTGAAACACGAACAAAGTGATGACAGTAACATTTTCTTTTTCTAATTCCAGGAGGCGTCAGCTTCTGCCTGTGCTTCTTCCTGAAGACATCCTCCCCAGGGAACTGGTTTCAGATGGTGTCTTAGAGTATCAAATCCCATCTAGCACCATTTGAAATCGGTGTTCTTGAGCGGGAACAGACCTCGTTCAAGCTGCCGCATTCACACGGAGGTTCAGCGACATCGGGTTCGTCCACGTTTCACATCCGGGTTTCATTCTGTCCGTTGAACGGATTGAGGGGCTTTAAAAAGCCTGATGCTGGCGCTCAGAGCTAAAGTGTTCTTATCTCATCTCAGCAAGGCTGACCGTTTTCCTCTGGTGTTCAGAGTCTCCATCATGTCTAGCACCACCTGAAATCGGTTACAGTGCTGAGAGAATGACAACCAAGATGTTGCTTCTGCAGCTGTAAGTCATTTTCTTACCAGAAGATGGCAGCATTGGGCTTTTCAGCACACGCATCAGGTCAACAAAGTTTGTGGTAATGTTTTTTCTTAAGCTCATGTCTGATAGAGTTCTTCAGTTATGCAATCATTTCCTCAAACCTTAACGCAGCGTTAGGCGAAACAGTTTAAAGGGGTATATTACAGTTAATCATTAGTGGCTTCATAGAAAGATTCATTTATCTACAACACCATAAAATACGAGAGGTGAAAACCGTCTGAGGCCACTGTAAACTGTCCATAGACTTTTATATATTTCATAAACAAAATGAATAAAAGTGCTTGCTTAAAACTTGTGAAGAGTTTCATTCATTAATAAACAGACAGTATTTTCACTGAAATGTAAAAATAAGACGCATCATTTGAAACGCGTGCAGCTTCTGGACCGTAGCAGCACTGTCTGCTTCATCCTGACTATACTGTGCGTCAAGAAGCAGAGGCCGCCCTGCATCATTTCACCCGGGTGATGCACCAGTGACCCCTCCACCAGTGCAAACAGGCTGCTGAGCCGCCTCCTGATGACGGGACTCTACCTGCTGTTCTTCTCTGTGAAGCACTAAGTGTCGCGGCTTCAGGCCATTCTCACGAACTGAGAAACATGAAGAGAGTGACATGGACATGAAGCCGAGGCCTTTTTGTCGATGTGTTTGAAGGATGATGTATTGTGAGACGTGTTGCCATATCAACAGTCAAACAAAAACCTACGTACATTGGCCAATGGCAATTTCTACTTCACGGGAAGAATGTGAGTCACAGGGAGGGTCTCGGCTACTTACATAATCAGCTGCATCACTGCTTTCTATGCTTTGCCTTGACTTGCTCTGTGCGTTTCCCTGTGCTGACGTTTAGATCTGAGCAGACAAGAAGGTTAAAAGATAATGGAAAAAAGAACGCCAGAAGGAAGAAAGCGCTGTGTGTGTGGTATTAGGCTGCTTACTGACACTCAGGACACATTCAGCCAACGGGACTCACTTGTAAACATTTACATCAGCGAAGCAGGGACGACGGGAAGCTCACGTCAGACATCTGTTCTCCGCTGCTGAGGCCTCATTCATCGTTCACGTCTTGTTTGACTTGAGCAACGCACGAAGACAGAAACCATTGCTTCGCATCCTTTTTATTCACATTTTTCTCCACTGTGCTTCGAAACCACAAGATGTGTTAGCGTCTGCGTAAACACACATGACTCAACACATGACTCATTCCCTCGGTCACAGTCACCACCGTCCACAGTGGCTCAGCCTGTGTGTGGTGCAGTTCCTCCTCATGTAAAACTAGAGTTCCCCAAATGAGTGAATGACCATCGAAAGGATGTCTTTTAATTTTTCATATGTTGTTACAGTTCTGGGCGGCACGGTGGTGCGGTGGGTAGCACTGTCGCCTCACAGCAAGAAGGTTCTGGGTTCGATTCCCGGAGGCGAATGGTGCCTTTCTGTGTGGAGTTTGCACGTTCTCCCCGTGTTTGCGTGGGTTCTCTCCGGGTTCTCCGGCTTCCTCCCACAGTCCAAAGACGTGCACTAGGTTGATTGGCCTCTCTCCATTGCCCGTAGGTGTGAGTGTGTGAGTGAATGGTTATCTGTCTATGTGTTGCCCTGCGATGGACTGGCGACCTGTCCAGGGTGTACCCTGCCTCTCGCCCGTAGCCAGCTGGGATAGGCTCCAGCACCCCCATGACCCTGCACTAGGGAGCAAGCGGTTAAGAAAATGGATGGATGTTACAGTTCTTACAGGAAAAACACCTGTTTCCCTTTCGTTTCCTGCTCAGGCCACAACTAACAGGAATGTTGAAGGAAGGAAGAGAAAAGCCCAGTTATCCATCACCAGTTCAACTGGAGCTGAACACTGAGCAGTGGCTGCGCCATCGTCCTCCTGTTAATAACGCTCAGGCCTGATTGATTTGCATTGTTTTGAGCTAAACTAATTAGATGCAGTTCTAAAACCCAGGTACAGACATTTATTGTAAAGGTTCTTCAGGAGAATGTTTTAAAAGACAGTTATGTTTTATTTGTACTATTTTCACTTCTGTTGGGTTAAAAGCATTTAATTCAGCCTCAGCTGTACGCAGCTCTGTCTTAGTCACTGGGCGTCTACAGTGTTTCACTCTGTGACGCAATGAAATAATTAATTGTTTTCCAGACCCAACATGACGCGGGTTGTACAGACAGTAAGTTATAAAGACGAATACTTTGCGGATATTAATACTTCTACTAATGGTCCTTGTGAGAAAACCAAGCAACAGCATCAGAGCGCGTTGTCCCTCTTCTGTTTGTGAGGGAGGTCTGGCAGATGAAAGGCTGATTGATGACAACATGACAGAGCTCCTCTGAGAAAATCCGCCCTTGCTGATAATGAACTGCCTGTTCACACAACTAAGACGGACGACTCTAATTTCGACAGAGTTTCCTGTTTTGGGCCGAGTGAGTTACAGTAAACAAATCATCTTTTCACTTAAGGTAAAGCTCAGTGTTTTTCCAGTCGCGTGGAGAAAACAGCGGAGGGTTCATAGAAACCTGCGTGGTCCGTTCTTGTGTGGAAAGGTCACGGATGGAGCCAGCAGGGTAACGCTTGCTGCTTCCATATTAAGGTCGTCTTTTGGGAAGGTACCAGTATGTCAATGAGTATTACTGTGAACAAGATAGTATTTACTGGGCTTCTTATTTACAGGAATAAATGACTGACTGTAGCAGACTGAAAATAACAACCTGCTGCTTCCTTGTACGTCAGATAAACGATTAACATGTTTAATCAGCTTCAGTGACTTCAGGCCATTTAATGAATCCTTGCAATAACTTGCAGGTTCATCATTTACCTTCACCATCTATGGATGACTGGAAGTCGAATGAATGATTTTGTCGTGAAGCAATTATGCACAGCGAGCTAAAGACCCAAACAATAGACAAAGAGGGAAAAACCGTCTGGAGGTGAGGAATGCCGCCGATTATATCGCTATTTCAGCCAGAAAACCCAGCACACTGTGTTCACTTGAATGATCTTTTTTCATGACTCTGTCTTAATAAATCAGTGCAGCAGCCACATGCAAACATGTGGCCTCAGAACAGCAGAAGAAATGTTGAGAATGGGTTTATCACAGGTTTACAATAAATAACAGTTACACAAGATTGGTATAAAATATTCACACATACAGAAAAATATAGAATTTAGGATTCATAAAACTGTCAGTAAAAAATGCATGATTTAAAAAGTGCTTTTGATCCCTGGAGTTTGAGAGGGTTTGATTCACCGGTGGCCGGCCTTCGTGGGAGCAGATCGTCAGATGGGCGCGGTTGCGTTTGCAGAGCTGTGAAGGGGAAACGGCATGGGATCAGTTTCATTCATGCACGGCAGTGATGCGCAACCACTCATTTTAGAGGAGCTTTAATGTTTTTACGGTAATTACAGAATCAACTTGTACCTGAGTGAGGCAGGAAATCTACTGTAAGTGTTATGGAATTGTAATAACTCCGTCTTCAGGTCTTCTCTGGTGTCATATGAGCTATGGTGTCATCAAATAAGGAATTTATTATTCAGTACAAAAAGGTTAAGAATTGCTGTTTAATGTTACAATTGTTTTAGATTAAATAGCTAATTAGCATTGGCCAGTGTTAGTGTTAGTCCCTGCAGTATTTTCTTAACGTAGTTTATTAAGGCTGAATAAAGCACATAGTTAATATGAGTTTGATGTTTAAGGAAAGTTATTTTGCTCACGTCAGTGGAAGTGATTTGATTCACAGGCTTCAACTGAAGCCTCACAGTTCAAAGTTTGAGCACGACAGTCTGTGCATTGTTCACAACTGGTCCTTTGTGACATGTTTTCTGGATCGTTATTAAAAGTATTCTGATAAATCTTCCCTCTTTGTAATTATATCCCACTGTTCCTTGTTACATCCGACCTCAGTGAAAGCTTTTCCTGTTGACTTCCTTCATTCCTCAGAACATCTGGAACAAACACAGCTATTTTCTCCTAAACAGCTAAAGATCAAAGGGCACAGGGGAAACTGAAGCTGTGGCTAAAGTGATTGTCTGTCATATTTTCTTTTAGAAATACTAGTCAACATCCGCCTGTATTTAATGTGCATTCACTCCATGCGATCACAACATACACATTATTATTTTAAGGGAAAAAGAGCAGGAAGTGCAAAAAGTAGATGGGACAAAAAAAGGAGAATCACTTATGAGCCATGCATCAAGGATATGAGAGCACAAATACTGAATCTCACCCTTTTTTCCTTTTATGAGACCACATGGCAAAACATACAATTGAACCTGTGGGGGAAATTAGCACACAACATTTATTCTATTCTGCATTTCTAATTCAAACTTTAGTCAGTTTCCAAGGACAAAAAATCTGCATTACCTGCGAGTCCAACACCACCAACCAATATGGAGGAAAGCGTTGTCTTTCCTGTAAGACACATTCAGTGGGAATAAATGTTTGACGTTGCTGGTTTGATTTGACTGGAGCTCAGTTACTCACCAGTTTTTTTGTTTTTATTTGTATCTACAGCCTCGCTCAACTCCTCTGCAAGTGAAAACAGAGCTATTATTCACACAGCCACGTGTGTGCGCCGTAGGATGAGACTCTATAAGCCAGCAGCACCCGCCTGCACCGTCACACACCTACTGTACTGTACGCTACAAAGCTAACAACATGCTCATCGTTTGCATCCATTGTCCTGTACCTGGTTCTGAGTGTAAAACGGCTGACGTGGGGGCGGTTTCCGCTCTGGGAGCTGTGGCGTCTGTTGAGCTGGATGCTCCTGTAACATGCAGAACAGGGAACACATCCGCGTGGTGAGTGGTCAGTTACATATTTAAGCTGACGCCTGTCATAATATGTCTCTATACCTCGTGTTTGAGTTGTTGTCGGAGTTGCTGTTGTACTTGTACTTGTAGCTGTAGTAGTAATAATTTGTGATGTAAGTATCTCCACTGTTGTCACACCTAAGAATGAGAACACTATTAAAAGGATACTGCATTCATGCATTTGTGCAGAACGTGGTGGGACATGCACACTGGTTTTAGTTTGCATGTAGAATGAGTGAAAGGAAACTTTGTTTGTTGTGTCACAGTTAGTGAATGAAACCACGTGGAATGTAGGAAGAAAGAGACAAATGTGTAGTGTGGTGGAATCTGATGCTGTCAAAACACGTCGGCCGTGCGTTAGAGGCCAAATGTCAATCACGCTGTTGATTACGATGATTAATCGCATTGTGTTTAACTGTGTTGAGTCTCTGTTCATCCTCATTAACAGCTGGAGGAGCGATAACAGGAGGAGCTGGTGCTTTGCATGCTTCCATTCACAGCCTGTCGTCTCATCACACCATGAAACGTGCAGATCGCTCACATCACACTGGGACCAAAAACAACCCAGGATTCACTTTGGAGGCTTTGTTTGTGTGTCATCGGATTTTAACATGTCCTCTAGCATCGATAAACTCACAAGCCTGGCCTCTGGGAAATCAGAATGAATAAAGAAGTAGTGATTAAGGTTCTATTAATGTGGGTAAAGGGCGAATTGTTCTCCTGAGTCATTTTAATTGAACTGTCTTGTTCTCAGAGATTCAACAATTTCTCTCTGTTGAGCAGAGAATTAAAATCAGTCTAGAAGGATGAGCTTCAAAATAAGGGTTTTAGAGAACATGCAAAATCAGCCAATATCAGTAAAGGAGCTGTAGCTTAGTTCGATCTCACTCCAGACTGAAAGCTCCAACACGCGAACCGCTGGACTTACTGCTGCATTCAGGGGGCTGGGAATCGTATTGTCCGTATTGGCTGCAGGTGATGTGATCCGGTCCTTGCAGGGTGAACCCTTGGTCGCATCTGTACTCTATGGTGTCATTGTAGACTGGCTGGCCTTCAGACATCCATGAGTTCTTGCTATTGGCCACCTCAGGGGGCTTCTTACACCGGATCACTGTTGAATCAGACCAACAGGTGTTTTAGAAGCTGATGTCCAGCAGCAACTGTCCCAGCGCTCCACTCTGTGAATGACAGCAAGCTTACGTTCACACTTTGCTCTTCCGACCCACCCAGTGCTGTAGCACTTTTTGAAGCTCGAGCCGGAGATTTGGTATCTGTTAAAATACAAAGCAAAATAAAGCCGAGCAGGTTATTCAGGCTGGAATCACACCCAAGCCCTGATTCCGAAATGTGATTATGATGGAAAAGTGAGTCATAGCAACTGGAATCATCCCTGCTTGCAACAGCAGCTTGGGCCCTGTTCCAGTCTGGAGCAGCTTGTTCCTCAGACGTAAGAAGGTAATTGGACGAGTAACAAGAACAACGTGCAGTTGCAATAACTCAACGTCCACAAAAAAAAATATTAAATTTGGTGAAGAGCCACAAACAGTCAGGTTTCTGCTCAGTGAAACTATGAGGCAACGCTGGAAATAGATTCTTCTTCCAGACATCTATTTAAAACGGTTCCTATCAGCAGATCGACGTGATTCCACCTCTGAGCTTCATCAGCTTCTCAGAGCTGTCGACAGCGGTGGTGAGTGGTTTGAGTGCATGTTTGAGTGCAGCGAAACAGGAATGTAGTGTTGATGCTTTACATTCATACTCACCCCTCATCACAAATCACTCTAACCAAACTAGTAAACAGGGTGCCGCCACTCAAGTCAAAGCTCATGTGTGGCTGGGCTCGAGGTGGACCACAGTCTATCTCTGCAATTAAAAAGCAGAGACCAGAACATTACTGCCGGACCTTCCTGACAAAACGTACAGAACCTGTATCACTTATTACAGTAAGACTCACTTTTGCATTGGAGATCTGTTTCGGTCCACATCCCATCAACGCAGCTTATACTCCCAGAGCCTGATTCTCTTTCATAACCATTGGCACATTCTAAAATGACAGTCGTGCCGTCTGGAAAATCATTCAATAACAGTGATTCATCAGACACGATGGTATATTCCGCACCCTCAGGAAATAGACAGGCAGCTGGAAGAAGAAGCAAAGTAATATCACATACAATAACAACCCAATGTATAACGGAAAAAAGGGTAGCATTTTATTTAATTCTGTTTGAATATAAGGATGTGAATAAGAAGACATAATGGACCAGAACTTCAGAGCTAATGGTTATTGTTACACAGCAACCTGTAACTGATTCCTAAAGAACTGGCAAATTTATACAACCGTGAAAATGAAATAACTTAAAAGGTTTAGAAACTAAAAATAGAACTAATGAATTATAATTAAATAGAACATTTGGTTTAACTTTACTTTAGGAATATTCCAAAAATATTCCGTGAGAAAACTATTTCACAAGTTATTTTCCACGCTAATCTTTACAAACTGTTTACAAACTGCTTTTCGCTTTCAGGCATCAGTGCACCAGCTGATGGCAGGACAGATGAAGTCTGGCTGTTGACTGACGCTGATAAATATTATCTCTGTGAACACACGGCGATCACTAACCTGCAGCCTCGAAGGCATGAAGGTACAAGAAGAGCAGACACGCGGCTCCCGTCGGTCCACAGTGATCCAGTAACGCATCCATGCTGCAGGACGAGAGGACGAGGCTCAGGAGTCCGGATCCGACTGCGACCTTCAGTCCGACTGTCTTCAGACAGACGCGAGTCCCGCCGGTTCCAGACAGGGATCCACCCCTAAGCGCAGACTCAGCGTTTGGTCAAGGCAACGTCAACGCTTCCGGAAGTGGCTTAACTTACAACACAATAAAAGCAGCAAATAGTGTCCTAATAATAATAGACCTCAAACTCGACCTTAGTGAAACAAAAGAAAAACTTTGGACGCCAGTTGAAACTAGTCCTAGAGACGCAGTGCTAAAGGATGGGCCTCTCACAAACTTACATATATTCATGACATTTCAAAATTATGTTATTATTATTATTATTAATAAAAACAATTATAACACATTTTGTTTACAGAAACCTGGGATGACACTCAAGCTCACTGTCCAAGTAATAGCTTTTAATTAATAGCTTCTATTTTACATGTATATTAATATATTGTTTCCAATCCCAGCAAAGAAGAGCTGCATATTACTTATGATTGTTTCTAAACAAACAATTATATGAAGATCATTAATATATATTTAACTATATACAAAAACTGGGTGTAACCTTTAATTTGTGCCCTGATAAGCAGCACTTGGACTAGCAATCTGTCTTATTTTGAAAGGAAGAGCAGGAAGTCGCGCTTTGAACATACAGCATCATCTTTTTAAAAGGCGAGTTTTAAAAGTTTTTTAAAAACAAGACTACGGGACACCTGTGGAAAACCTCTCTAAATGCTTCGGGTGTTGATGTGTTAAAAAGACAGACTCTCGGGTTCTCCGTCCGTCCGTCCGTGCGTCCTGTGCGAAGCCAGCGATGAGAGCTGAAGGAACGGGAACCCCTCTCAGCGGAGGACGTCATCATTCTAGTCTTTACATAAGTTTTAAATCTTAGTGTTTTCATGCTGTGCCTGTGAAGCACATGACCTTTGTGTTTGTAAATCCAGCTGCTGTTGCCTCAGCTTTGTGCGTCTCCATGGCAACACTACCCCAGCATTTGAACTACTACTAATTAAGAGCAAACTGAAATAGAAGGAGGACTCTGACGCCCTTTGTTTTGCCTTCGTCATAGCTACGAGTTTCCACCGGGGTGGTGGTGCCTCATTCCCCAATCCCTGGGGTCTGGGGTGAATTCCTAGGAATTCACTCCACCACCTCTTTGTAACCGCATTAGTTTGTCAGAGGCGTTTTCCGTCCTCCACCCAGAGTCGCCTGAGAAACTCAGACACAGAACCTGGCAACCAGCGCTATAGCAGCAGTACTGTATCTGAGGCCTGAAGCTGTTCTGAACTGTGGATGTTTTTGTTAAAGAACATGACATCACCTGACATAACAAGAAGCTCAACTGGTTTGTGAGTAACTGAGTGGAAACCGTATCAGCACAGCTCATTCAAAAACAACTTTCAGGCCTTCACATTTACAGTAAGACCTGTGGTAAAAGGCGGCCTATCTTATCTCTACGAACACCCTAGTACAAGTGAACGGCTTGGACGCCTCCCATCGCAGAAGAATGCATCTGCTTGTCATCATATCCCATGTGAATGTAAAACAGTTTCCTCCCAAGGATTAATGTGTGTCCAGTGCTGCATAGATCACCTGAGCCCTCATAACAGGGCTGAGTGGGGCGGTGTCCAGTCTCTTACAGTAACACCATATTTCATCCACCCTAATATACAATTCACAAAGCTGCAAGGCCAAGAGATTTATTATTCTGACAGAAGACACAGCTTTAGCTGTAACTCCTATAATAACAGCTTCAAAATCAACGTGCCTCAACGGTCCCTAATAGAAGAAAAGGTGTTTGTTGAATCGGCCGCTTAAACCTGATGTTTATTGTAAATTAGTGACACCGTGTGGACAAAAGGCTGAACTGATCAGCTCTGTGAGACCAACGTTTTACTAATGAGCTAAAAAACATGGCCTGCTTCTCTTTGGTTCAGATTCAAAGTCTATATGAAGTTTAAAATATTAGAGACAGATTCAGTTCATAGTTGCTCAGACAGGAAGCAAGAAAATAACCTTTGGATAAATTTAAACTATAAAGACATAGTTCTAAAGTTGCAGTTTAATGATGAGTCCCATCGTGTGGACTAAAGGCTGAACTGAACTGCTCCGTGAGAGCAAAGCTCTTACTGATGAACTCAGATGAAAAGTCGCTAGAAAACAGAATCTGTTCTCCTTTGGTTCAGACTCAGTTCAGCCACTTTCTTACAGGCCACAGTGGCACGTTTCATTTCACAGTATACGGTTCAAATGTGTGTGTAATGTTCTAATGTTAAATGTCATTCATTCATTTCATTTCAGTTCATTGTTGCTTATAAAGTGAGAAAATGATCATGATTTTTGGAGTTTAAGCTATAAAGACATAGTTTTAGAAGTTTCAGCTTTATAATGAGTCAAACATAAAATTGAATGTCTTTGCAGAACATTTACCTGTGAAGTGCAGCTGAAACAGATCAGAAGATGTCTGACACTTTTAAGCTATTCACTCACTTATCTCACCTCAATTACCAGTTGTTCAGCCGCCATTAAAGCCGCTCGACGTGTTCTGATTGACTGAGCAGGTTTCATCCAGGCCGGGGTTAAAGAAGAATGAGGGAAATGCTGGACTCCATCACAGATAATAGGTGCTTTCACACTGATACACGGCTTTTCTGGCATTAAGAGCCCTGGAGGAGATGGTCATAGCATGCAGAGGATGATGGCAGCAGGCATCTCAGGTTTCATCCCCCGCTGTAAAATAAGATATAAAGCTCCACAGCTCTGCACTGACAAACCTCCCAAGTCGTTAAATATCAAGACTTTTCATGCTATTTTCCATTAGAGCAGATCTGCTACTACGCACTTACAGTAAAGTACAGTCAGTCAGGGACTCTAATTTGTAAAGATTCCCTTCTGCTAATTCAGTTTCCATTTACAAATGCTTGAGACCTTAAGTAGGTGCCCCTCACTGCAGTCCTTCAGTTCAGTGTTTTGGATTTGAGACCAGTGTCGTGCTTTCACTGGGAATGGGTTCATTTCTTTTCCCTTTTCAAATCCAGTCCCGCGACTCGCGTCTGCCTTTGAAAGCGGGCGTATTTAAAGGCTACGCTGCGTGTGCGCCACAAGACGACTCCCGGCGTCCTCTCGTAATTGAAAAATCATCTACTTCATGTAGTCAAGTGCTCGGCGAGCTCCGCGAGAGGAGCAGCCAGCTGCCATGACAACTGGGAATCTGCCATAGTAACAGTGACTTGTGCTGCTTGGTTAAACGGAAGGACAGCGATGTGGGACCGCGGCTGCGACCACTCCGTCCACGCAGCGATACCTGTCACCACCGTGCAGCCGTGGCCTCTGAGTGTTAATAGAAGGAGTTCATGATTATTTCCTACAACAAATCCACAGATGTCGTCAGTAAAACTTTATTTTCAGTGCATGAATGGAACACCATGGCAAGGTCATTGCTTGTCCTTTTCAATCCATTTTTAAATATATTTTTTTACAGTTTTTTTACATAAAAAAATAATGGAGCAATTTATTATACCTCTGTTTTTTTTCTCCCCAAAAGAGCACTCAGCAAGTATTTATAAAGGTGCTGTACAATGTACAAACATTTACATCTACTGGTCCTAAAAGATGTAGAAGATACCACAAGGATTGAGTTTCTAATGAAGCGATGCAAGGCCACAGTATGATACAGGGATGAAACACACGACGGTCCAAATGAAAGCACGCGGGTGCAGGGGGTACACAGTAGAAGGGGTGGGTTCTGGTCCTGGACCGGAGGGGACTCCCGGTCCAGAAGCTCAGGGTTGGATTTACTCATTCAACCAACCAGCTATTGCACAAACAACCCACCAGTGATTGGCTCATAGTGCGTCCTCTGGTGACTTTAACCTGAAACTGCCGCATACAATCGCAGACCCGACCCACCATCTGACCTTTCTATGGACTATTACACGTTTGCTACGATACTGTGTTCCCTGAGCTCATCTGAGTGTTAATCTCATACAGTAGGTCGTACAAGGAGGTATGCCGAGGACAGAGCGGCCCGCACGCTTTACAGCACAGGCTCAAAAGCTGTGACAAAGCAACAGTGAACTTATGCTAGTTGATATTTTCCCACATTTGGAGTCAGTTAAGTAGAGAGTATGTCAGAAGGTGGCATCTCAGTCTACCTGCAGCAGCAGCATCGCGCTCAGTATTCCAGTAAACCGACGCATCGCTCCATAAACTCCCAGGCTCCTGTGCTCTGGTTCAGACGTCTTATAAAAAGCCTTATGTGCATCTTCCCAGCAGGCAAAACCGAACGAAACTCAACATCAGGGACGTTACTTAAACAGTATTATACAAATTGCTATTTTGGCCTTAAACTGTGACACTTTTATAAAACAAAAGACTTTATAAAATCATAACAAAGTGGAAATGCATTGGTAGCAAGTCAACGTCACGAATTAAATACAACTCTGGTCATTCTGTTATGCTACAAGGGCAGATGCAGTGCAATGGAATTCAATAGATATTTTAAAGTTATAATCTGCAAAACATGACACATTCAAATATATGTATATATATGTATATATATATATCTTATATTATATTTCACAATGAGACACGTTTTGAGCGTTTGCCAACAGTTGGCACAGCAGTTTGCATGTTTCTATACATCTCATGAACTACAGAGATTCACGGTCGCTCCTGCCACCGGAAAACATCGGAAATAAGGTGAAAGCTCAAAGAACATGGGACGAGTTTTTGCAATCTATATCAAAATGTGGAATGACTTGCTACAGCTACATATACATATTCATCTATGATCTCAATAAGTTACACATCTGGTTAGTTATCATACACACGGTAAACAAGATCTCGAACCACAAGTTTCTGGTCTTTTAATGGTGCTGTTCGTATGGAGGAGAGGCATGTGAGCTTCAAACTGCTCCCGGGAGTGACTCTGTGTGAAACCTGTCTGGTGCCCAGGGTGAGAATTGTAAACTAGAACCAGGACCGTCCTCGGTGATGTGCGGAACGCGTGCAGTAACACAAACCGAAGGGCCGACTGCATGCGACTAAGCAAACGCTTAGGAGACAGACGAACTGTCCCGCGATGAGGCCGGGGGGAAACGCGGCGGGAGCGGCCGGGGCCTCTGCCCTTTTCTTTGCATATGGGTGGTTGCATTGTAGTGAGTGAAGCGCTGTCGGAGGCTGTGGTTCCACAGGAGGCTCCCAGGATTGGCACATATTCACATTTCAGAGCGCGTTGTCTGTAGGGAGCGCGGAGTCCCACTCCAGAGACTGAAGCAGTGGACAAGGCGGAGGGGAGGGGCCTGTGTAGCTGCGTAGCCGCCTAGCTGCGTAGCCGCGTAGCTACGTAGCCACGTAGCTATGCAGCTAGGCATCGCGCAGCTAGCAGGACCCTTCAAGATAAACGCGGACGCTAATAAATGTGTCACTCCTCTGTTTTATGGAAGAACTAAGGAAACAGGCCGCTGAGGGTGCTGTTAAATATCCCATGAAGCAGCGCAGGTGGGGCTGATTTAATATTCTACCACGAAGGGTCGCGGAGGGCCTGTGGCAGCGTGAGGATTTTGACGGAGCTGGGGATTTTCCACGGCTTGGGGCTAACGGGCCCCTCGGGGCTCCGCGGGGCCCCTGGAACACCGTTGGCGGAGGCCACGGAGCCGTCGGTGCTGCTGCCGCTCCTGTTGGAGCCACGGCGCGCGTCCTCTGGCTCTTTGGCCTCTCGCGGTGAAACGGAGCCTTTCCGGCTCCACAGCTCCTTGAACGACAGCAGCGATTCCCTCTTGCTGAGGCTCTGTTTGGCCGCGTCCCGCTCGTCCGCGGACCCGCTGGTGCCGTTGGCGTGTCTCCGGCCCGGGTTGGTCCCTCCACCCGTCCCTCCCTCTCTAACCTGGTGGGGAGGCGTGGGCCTCCTCCTCACAGCCTCCTGCTCAGCTCCAGGCCTCCTCCCTCCCCTCACCCCCGTCTCCCCTCCCGTGCGTCCCGCGGCGTCATTTCCCCCTTGGCCGTTTTTCTTGTTATGATCTAAGGTCTCTTTGCTGGAGGAGTCTTTGAATCCCCGCGGGGGGCGTGTGAGACCTGCTTGCTGTGCGTTTGAAGCCGCTCGCTGTCCAGTCTGAGAAGGCCTCCTCGGGTTAGTGGATTGTGTTTTTGCCTGCGTCTGAGACATCCGGCTCCTGCTCAGCGTTGCTTCCTGCTCCTGACTCTCAGTCTTTTTGGGACTGTGATGTTGCTCTTTGGCTTTAGAAGTGGCCTCCCCTGTTTTCTTTGGGCTGCTTAGCTCTCTGGAGTCTTTCATGGGCCTGGTTCTCCTGTAGAAGTTCACCCGCTCAGCGGGGGCAGCAGGGGGCCGCTTCTCTGCCCGCTGCCCACTCCCCTCCACTAAGCTGCAACCCCTGCTGCTGCGGGACTTGAGCCCTTGTGGAGATATGGTGCTCCAGCTCTGGGAATGTTTGAGGTTGCCAGGGAGGGGAGAGGGAGCAAAGGTGGAAGGTCCAATGGGATATGGAGAGGACGGGGACGCCGAGTCAGAGAGGAAGACCTCTTCAGAGTAGCTCGTGGATGAAATGCGTTTCTCACGTTGGCCTGTAATTCAAGCCACACATTTCATACCATCACTAAATGCACACAGCAATATTCAAGTAAACAAAACAGAAGGAAAGATTAGTTCGTGGTTAAAAAGAGGGAAAATGTGAAATTACCAAGTTAAAAGAGAAGTGGCCAGTAAAAGCAGCGGAGATGTTAGTGTTGGTGCTCAGTGTAGTAACACACAGTGGAGGAAGCTGCACTACCTGCATCAGGGGCAATGGTAGAGCCAGAAAGAAGCAGGTGTTACATTAAACCAGTAAATAAGAAAGGAAAGAAATTACTTTGACATTAAAGCGTGAGTCATTAAACTCCACATCAGTTAAAGTTATTATTATTATTAGACCACGTGAATTCATAGACTCAATTATTGTCTGCAACCAATTAACACATTTCTAGTCAATACTTTTGAACCTACAGTTTCTGTTACTATACATTAAACTTCACAACGCTTTAATGAACGTCTCAAAATTGCACATAGAGTCTCTAATTGATTTAGTCGTCTGAATAGAGCACTCACTGCTGTCTTGACCCAGGCCCACCCTGGGTCTCAGCAGCAGCACCACTTTGCTTCCTCCGGCTTGGATCAATTCAATAGCCCGTGTGTGTGAAATGCCACGAGCCGGCTCCCCATTAATCTCCACTATCTCATCTCCAACCTGTCAGTAACACAGAAGATGCAATTAATACACAAAAAAAACACAAAACACAAAACACACACACACACACACACACACACACACACACACACACACACACACACACACACGCGCACACACACACGCACACACACACACACACAGACACACGCACACACACACGCACACACACAATCAAAGAATCTCAGATTTCTGCCACATGCAGTATTGCCCTGGAGACCCTCGCTATTATTGGAGTTGACAAAGTAGCTCAGGATAAAGCTTGTAAACATGTCAGTCTGTTCGGCTCTAATAAGTGTTGGCATTTCTCTCCACCCTTGGATAGGCAAAGTCATGCCCAGAGATCACAGTCAGGAACGCCTAAGACTGATTCCCGCTAGGAGCTTCTGCTCCGTTCCTTCAATGCACCGTCTCTCCTCTCGTCCTAATAATAATTATAACAATGTTGATAATGTCGTCCTCGTGGGAAAATTTTATTTCTACCGAACGTTTTCTACAGACAGAAAGAGCAGCGGGTCAATTAAAACGGGACCTGCCTGGAAAGGATGAGTGTGTAGCTCACACACACACACACACACACACACACACACACACACACACACACACACACACACACACACACACACACACACACACACACACACACAGAATTATTAATTCTATTATGGTGTAATTCTATTAGCGCTATTACAATAAATATAAACAGAGGGAGGGGTGCTATATCTGCTGCAGCCTCTAGGGGTCGCTAGTAATGCTTAGATTTCAGTTGTTAGACTGGTAACTCAATACAAAGATTCCCCAGTTCGAGAAAATCATCACGCTCCGAACAAATCGATTTGATTATGACAAATCCCACGAATAAAATGATCCATTTGTAAAACTGTTCACATGATAAAGAAGGATTGCTCACATGGATCCGTCCATCGAGCTGAGCAGGTCCGTCTTCAGCCAGTCTCAGGATGTACAGGCCCATGTTGTACTCTGTGCCCCCTCGCAGGCTGAAGCCGAAGCCCCGGGGGCCCCGCTCCAGCTCCACCGTCAGGCACCCCTGCTCCAACAGACACAAAGTGTTGGCAAGGGCGAATGCGACGCCACTAAGTGTAACTGTGCATGCACAGACACTGCGTGACACAGCCTCCATCCAAAACACCACAGCATCATCAGTGCACACAGTCCAGTGCTGGGTGTCGCTCATGGCTCATTCTAGGGATTAAGACCTTCCTGAGTTTCTGTTTATCTGAGGCGTTCCTATCGATCCCCGCTTTGTCCCTATTGATTCTAAAGTGACATTCTTTGCAGTTAAATGACTGTAAGTCCCCACAAGCAGCTGCAACCTCCAGATAGTTGCTACGACAACGTGCAGCCCAGCCCGCGTGGCTCTCACCTGGTTGGGTCCGGTCACGCACAGCGCTCCCTGCTCACCCAGTGGCAGCGCTTTGTTGTCAGACCAGTTGACGCCCTCCCTCTTCTCTTCGCCGTCAAGGTTGTAGCTGCAACAGACGACGGCGCATTCCTCCAGTTAACACACGCTGTAAACAGACGGCTGTAGCTCTACAGTCATTATGCAAAGCATAAACCTAACTCAGCGCAGGAGCTGTAATGGAGGACGGCTGCACTTTGCCAATAGATGGATATTTTAATCGAGCGCTGTTTATGTTTCATAAAGTCCATTTTATTATCTTGTATATTTTTGTCTTTATTGCACCAGAACCTCTGTTCTGAACACTTCTGTTTGCTTTGAGGACAACACACACGCTTTTATTTTATGTTGAGCCTAATTACAGAGGATTTCTTGGTTTCATGGGAATTTGTCAGGGCGTGTAGAAACATCACTGCATTAATATCAGCATAAGCGCGCTGTTTAGTTTATTTAGGGGAGCTTCTTGCTGCATTCGCTGTCTCCGTCTGTGTGCAACCTCCTCGGGCTAAATGTGGGGAAGGGAACAGCGACTGTGGAGCACCAGCAGCGGATCACAAGATAATGAGACAACGCGTTCCATTAGACGGCCCTCGTTTCCTCAAGCGTCTAGACTTGTTTGGGTTTTCAGACTTTTCCTGTGAGGGCGATTAGGCGCTTACCGTTCATCCTGCAGCGCTGACCTTTGACCCATGGCTCTGTGTTGAAGAGCCGGACTCTGTTTGGCTGAACTTGCTCCAGACGGAGGGCCCTTGTATTCTGTAATATCAACCAACAAAAGCCCATCATTCATTTTTATGCAAAATGATAAAAGTCTAACGTGGAGAATCATCAAGCGTTCGTAAGTCTTCCTATTAAATTTACTAGCAGGAGTTCACACTGTGGGGCTGATTCGTTATTACTTTATTCAGTCCAGGGGTCCAATTTTTCAAATACTTCATTTGGAACAGAATTCCTAACAAATATTGAAATCTTATCTTTTTCATTATCAGCACAGTTGATTGCTTTCATTATCAGGCTGCAAAACAACATTTTGCCTGCAACTCGTGGACGGAAGCCAAATGGTGGCAAATGAGGCTGCGTGAATGCGGAGAGGAGGCACCCACCGTCCTCGGGGACCACGGTGAGCGTGACCACGCTGCCCGCGTCCTTGATCAGCTGAACGATGTCGTTGTGGGACAGCTCGATTATGGAGCGCCCGTTGACGGCCGAGATGCGGTCCCCGACGTGCAGCAGGCCGCAGCGGTCGGTGGGGCTCCCCTCAATGATCCGGCCGATTTTGTGCGGGATCACTGGAAAAGGCAGGTAGGAGGAGGGTTCCACATTAAGGCCCAGATGGAGCGAATGAAGCAGAGACTAAGTGAAGTGGAGGCTACTGCCACTGCGCGCCACTGGTTTTCATGTGATGTGGTAAAATGTCAAACTCCTTAGAAAAACCACAGCATAGATTTTCCTGACTGCAGAAAGCTGCAAGCTTCGATGGTGTTAAATATTCATAGCAGACTCTCACCTCCAAGTGGTGGTTTGCTCTTGGACGTAAGGATGACGAAGCCGAAGCCCTCCGTGTCCTTGCGGTGGAGTGTGATGTCAAAGGACTCGTGGTCCAGGGCTGCCGGCATCGGGATGCGGGGGAGCTTAGGGGACCCGTTCACCAGCACCGGGGCCATTTCCAGAACCTCGTCCTCCATCGATTCTAAAGAGTCGCACGTTTAAAAATGCTAAATGAAGCAGGAGCTTGACGTGCGTGGGGAGCTGTGCTGCTGCCGCCGCTCACCTCGATAAATGACCTTCCTGCGCACCGTCAGCATCACCTGGCCGTTACGGGCGGCGTTGGTCATCAGGTCCAGAACCTGCTTGTGCGAACGCCCTTTGACCATGACGCCATCGATGCCGATGAGCTCGTCGCCCGCTCTCAGGCGGCCGTCCTTCTCAGCCGCGCCGTTGGGCACGATGGCCCCGATGTAGACCTGGGGGAAGACGTTCTGCAGGAGGGAGGCCAGAGAGCGGTTCTGGTCATTGACACCAAGCAGTGACTGCGGGAGCTGCAGGTGGGACCGCGCGGGTCGTCACTCACCGGCTGCTGTGGACCTTCTCCTCCCAGCACGCGGAACCCGAAGCCCGTCTCAATGTCTCTCTTTAGAAACACGTCTATGTCTTTGGTGTGAGGCTCTGTGGAGGAGGAACATCCAGTCAACGCCACGTCAAACGGGGCACACTGTGAACACAGCGGATCTGGGTCCGGCTCACGTCTGCTGTCCAGCAGGGCTTTGGACTTCAGGTACAGCTCGGCGGCGTCTCGTTTTGGGGAGTCGGTGGAGCGCAGGGTGCTGGTGTTGGAGTGGTAGGACAGAGCCTGCGGGGCTGAGTCCGTGATGGCTTCCAAAGTCTCCGTACTGGCCGTCATTTCCTGCCTCTGAGACAGAAATGAAAGCACCGTGTGTAGCTTTCATAGAATATATAATTACATTTTTTATTTCAGATTTTCATTAAACCTCAGATTCTTTGGCATTCACATATAAAAGATATTTTATTGATAGTCTGCACAGCTCATTAGACTGGACCAGTGGCTGAGCAGCTAATGCTGATAGATGCTATGAAGAAAAAAAGGTCACTTCACTGGCTCTCTTTCACTTTACATCCTTCCTATTGTTCTGAGGGATAAGCAATCGGATTTGAATGTAATATAATAAAGTATATCCACGAGAAAAGCAGCCCCATTCAGAGAGAAAGGGCAAGTTCCTCATCTAAAACTGTTGTATTAATAATCTTACCATATCTAAAGAGGCTCATCCATGATTCATTACCATTGCAATCCCCACGACAATAGCCCTAAGAATGCACATACTGAGGCAAAGTAATTAAGACCGTTTTTTAGAGGAAACAAAAAGAGGCGCCCAGAAACATAATCAATATTCAAATTTATCGCTATCATTTAATTTGATGCAACAGCGGCTTACTGGTTAAGCTGAAGGACAAAAAGCTTTGAGAATAAATTGAGGGATAATTCCACAAGGGGAAAGCAGTAGTGAGAAAACAGGAAAAGATTTGTCTTCACTCACAGGCTTTAGCGTCTTCACAGGCGATGTCTGACCTACGGAGAGACACAGACGCCAGAAACCTGGTGAGAAATGCACATCGGACGGAGCTGCGTCCGCCGCGCGGCCGGACACCGGGTGGCGCTGCCTCGCTGGCTGAGACGCAGCAGCATGAAGCATGAAAATAAACCGGTGGGCTGCTCTAAACTCGGTGGGTGGACTCATTAAGGAGCGATCCAATGGGGATAAATACAGCCATGTGCCATTACAGATATGCAGGGAACATGAAGGTAGTGCACGGTGCAGGCCCACTCCAGGAAATACACGCATGCAACTCAGTGACCAATGACTGTTCATCCACACGTTCCATCTCAGGACGCCCAGACTGTCTGCAGACCACGGCCTGCAGCGCCCCCTCAGACCCCCTCAGCCACCCACATCAGCTGGATGAGCGGGCCCACAGCCCTGTGGGGCGGCACCAACACTTGGCCCATGAGGGGTTAATGGAGCCTAATGCAGACGGGGAGATGAGGCTGCAGTTTCCAACTCCGCTGCAAAATTCCCAGTTGAAAAGGATGCAGAGGTGCAGCACACACACACCTGCTCTGCTCCTCCCACTCTACTTCTGGGCTTCCAGTCAAACACACACCACTGACCGGTGAGCGTGACCTGACTCCAGCCGCTCCTCTGAGGGCTCATGCAGTGCAGGGATGGGGCACAGCAGTGAGGACGAGCGTGGGAGCGTGTGGAGGAGGGCCGGGGCGCGGCCACGGGGAGGGGGCCCCTGGGGCCCCGTCCTCTGTAGCCGTTTAGCCACGGATCTTAAGGAGAAGCAGCCACGGCGGCATGCAGCGATTCCCCGCGCTCAGCAGGGGGTGAGCCGACCGCAGAGGGAATCCCTGAGGTGACTGGAGACGGACGTGGGCGGCGGCTGAAGGATGCCTACCCGCCTCCTCCAGCTCATTCCCACACTGCTCTCAGACTGGCAGCAGACGGCTCTGCGCCTGCATGGGGGATGCTTGTGGAGGCTGCATTTGACAGACAACACAGGACGGAGCCTGAGCAGCGCAGACGCAGACGCAGGCGCAGGCGCAGGCGCAGGTGCAGGCACGGACGCAGGCGCGGTTGCAGCCGCGGTCGTAGGCGCAGACGCAGGCGCAGACACAGGCACGGTCGCAGGCGCATGCGCAGATGCAGACCCAGGCACGGTCGCAGACGCGGTTGCAGCCGCGGTCGCAGGCGCAGACGCAGGCGCAGACACAGACGCAGGCGGAGCTGTTGGGAAGCAGCAGCCTCTGTTGTGGGTGCGCAGCCCGCAGACACAGTGGAGCACGGAAGCATCTAGAGCAGTGTGTGGTCAGTGTTTCGGCTACTGTGCCTCACCCCCTCACCTCCTGTTAGTATCAGCACGCTGACCTCACCTCTCCTGGACACTGTTGAGGTTGTATTGACAGCAACAGCAAATTAAGTCACACACAGCGGACGACACACAAACACATCCACAGGCGCAGCGGGATGCGGCCGCTTGGAGCCGGCGAAATAAAGACGGCGCGGAGCTGCGGCCGCTCACCTCCTCGCAGCACCAGCACGTCGACCTCGCTGCCCACCGGCAGGTCCTTCAGGATGTCCACCACCTGCGTGTGGCTCAGCGTCTGCACGTTCTGCCTGTTGATCTCCTTGATGACGTCGCCCTTCTGCAGCCCGCGGCACCACTGCGCGTCCAGGATCATCTTCACCTTCTGGCCCAGCGGGCAGTCGGCGATGGCGAAGCCGAAGCCGCCGGGGCCCTTCACCAGCGGCACGCTCACCAGCTCCGGCTGCAGCAGGCCGGCGGCCAGCTCGGCGGCGCCGCCCTGCCGCCCGTTGGGCAGCGCCGCCACCACGGGCCGCCCGCTGGCGTCCGTGGTCACGTAGTGGAGCTCCTGGGAGGAGCCGTGGAGCACGTCGCCCTTCACCAGCAGCGGCTGGCCGTTGATGAGGGGCACGGCCGTCACCACCTCGCCCCCGTGCAGCGCCGGCTGGGCGGCTGGGGGAGGGGGGGGCGGCGGCAGGGGGTCGTCGCTGCTGAGGTCCACGTCGGGCGGCAGCGGGTAGCCGCGGCACAGGACCATGTCCACGTACTGGTTGATGGGGATGGACTGGAACATCTGCACCACCTCTGGATGGGTCTTCCCCAGCACACACAGCCCATTCATCTCCACGATCACGTCGCCTATAGATATAGGAGGGAGAGAGGGAAAGGAGATGAGCCTTTGTAGGATTTAACCCTCATCTCCACTCTACTTCTCCCTTTCCCTTTAATCCTCGGCCACTCGCTCCCACTCCCCATCTCCTCCACTCACTCCACTGTGGAGCAGATCTGAGCCGTTTGTGTGGGTTCCTGTCATGTCGTACCAATGTACCGATTACGCTCACAGAGGTAAAATTAGCAGCTCCAGGTGCGTCGCAGCTGACCCTCGATGGCTGGAGCCTCACAAAAGTGACCAATTATAAAACCATAGATCTTCCTGCCAGCGGAGCGACATAATGATCCTCTTTCTTTTCCAAATCCGCAGGTTTTTGCTCACCGGACGACATCTTGTTGTCATGGGCGGCGGGGCCGTCGCCCAGCACGTTCTTCACCTGCAGGAACTCGTCGGTGCGGTCGCCTCCGATGATGGTGAAGCCGAAGCCCTGGGAGCTCTTCTTCAGCGCCGTGTGGTACAGCTCCCCCTGCAGCTGGCTGGGGTCGGCGGTGAAGCCGTACGGGCCTCCCTTCCCTGCGCACAGTGATTCATGAATTCAGTGGAAAACAGCGAATCCATCCACGGCTGCAGTCAACTCCAACCCACACAACAGTACGTGCCAATATTTTTCATCCTACAGTAATTAACATAATGGGACCTAAACAGCTTTTGGTGCCAATCAAGCCCAAAGCAGCAGATAAGTGAAATAAAAGGCTGGTTCACTGCAGAGGCTCGTTATTTGCCTCCGTCTGATACTAAACTCCACTGGTGATATATCAACTCTGACAGTGTCCAATTTAGCTCCACGTCCTCTCTTTTGCCCTCTCAGGCGCGAAGAACCAGGTTTGTCAGTGCAGACTTTTCATAACTTGAGGAGGGAACGATTCGAGGTCATCTGCGGCGGCAGCAGCGACCGGCAGCTTGCTCGTGTCACACACAATACAGTGGATAAGCAGCTGTCAGGGTCAGGCGGAAATAAACTAAGCAGCTTCCCTGTTTGGCAGCGCCGCGGTATCAGCGCTTCAGATCATTTCTCCCTCGCTGCCCGACAGAACACTGCATCACCGCGACTCAAGAGCAGTAAAAGTGGAGCCGGATGAGGAGGAACGGTCCGGTCCAGCGGCTGAGCGGCTGTCAGGCTCATTATGGGCTTAGAAACGCTCTGTCATCGTCTTGAAGAACGTGCCGGGATGTATTTAAAGATGAATGAGCGGCAGCAGAACACGGACACATTAACTGTGTGGAATGGTAAAGGTTACGACCAGCGTTTCTATTCATAGTGGATGTTATTTTCAGTTACGCTGGTGTTTACAAAAACTTATACAATCTATGTGGATTGTGAGACGCAACACATGCGGATGTTAGGATCGATTAATTCAGACGTCACCAGCTCCGTCCTTTCTGCAACAACAAAGTGAAGCATGTGAAATATGTCACAAAGCATGAATTATAAACCCCCCCGGCAGATTTACACTTGTCACTTTGATGTGACTTTCGAGATCTGCTGCTAAAATGGGATTTCGGGAAAATGTCCGCGTCTCGTCTGAGGACGGCTTTGTTTATGCAAATCCACGGCTGCGTGTCGCTTCTCTGTTGCACAAACGCACGAGGCGATCGCTTCCCGTCACGAAGACCCGTGGACCAGAACCAGCCTGGCCAGAACCAGCCTGGCCAGAACCAGCCTGGCCAGAACAGGACGCAACAAGTGCACGACTTCACTCTCGCAGCGTCGCAAACACTACTCAACTGTGTCAAGACATGGAAATTCCGCGCCTCTCTGTGGCCACGAACGCCTCGCGACGGCCGAGCGAGCCTCATTTACATAATCACATTCAAATTGCTTTATAAACTTCACATGGGCTCTTTTTTAACTTCCCCGTCAGCGAGCGCTGAAAGAACCGTTTGACTGCATTCACTTGTGTGTGAGGACACAGACAGAGCCAACGGAGGGAGGAGGAAGCGAGCGCGCGTGTGGTTGAGTCCAGGGCCGGTCTCAGCGCCAGCGTCTGTGGGCCGACGCCGACTGCCAGCGGCGCCGCAACCATCGGATCCACTGCATCACACGCTCACGCGCTGCGTTCTTCCTCTGCCACTTAATTGTGTTGTAAATCTCAATCTCATTACTCACAATAATTGGGAAGACACATGACTCTGGGGAACTCCGTGTTTCTACATTAGCCGAGTCCCAGCAGCTGCTGCGTCCAAGAAGGCGACTTAAACAGACACGCTGATGAATGGCAAACGGAGGAAAGTTACCAAATAAAGGAACATCCAGCAAATAAATCACAAAAGGGAAGTATGAATAAGAGGATTTGGGACGAGTACTAATTTCAGTGACACAGTGGAGTGCTGTAAAACCCTCAGGGCACCTCATACCTTGAAAGCCAGTAAAAGTCTGAATTACAGTGTAGCCTGAGGAGCAACCGCCGACTGATGAACCTTGGTTTCATCACAGCAGCCGTCTGACAGCTCAGACACTGTGTAATGAGGGATCGGGGACGGGGCGGTCCCTCGCTCCCGCACCTGAGCTGAGGCACGCGCCATCACGCTCGGCCTCCGCGACGGGCAGTTCAGCAGCTGTCGCTAAAAGTCCCGGCAGCGCCGCAGAACCGGCCCGGCCCGGACGTCCACGCGGCGTCCGCTCGACCCGCTGCGATGGGAACGCACTCCATTCAGACGTTTAATGCTTGTCTGCGTAAAGATCAGCCCATTACTGCAGCCACTTACTATACGCAGAGGTCTGTTATTTATGACTGAGGCTACTCGAAGGTCAACTGCATCTAACCATCATATTGTCACTGTTCTATGAACATAATAATCACAGCACAGAGAGGTCAAAGGTCATCTGCATACAGTGGTTCAGTGGCCAACATAATGAAAATACATTACGAGCAGGAGTTAGACGACAATGAGCGCACACAAACAATTATCATGAGACAGACTGACGTCTTTCGAGCTGTTAAAGTAGCACGAGCAGCCTTTAAAGGGCGATACTGTAATTATTCCACGTGACCTCATGCTAACTGGAATGTCTGGTTCTTCCCAGACAGACGCTGGCAGTGCCAGTCCACAGCCGCTGCAGGTGGTGCCAGTCACGCATGTAGCCGCACAGTGAGACGTCAAAGCCTCCCCAGGCTGCAATGAGTGGCGGCGCTTCCGAAGGTCGCGCCTCGGCACCCGTGGCCCTCGACCCGAAGGCCGGGGACGAGCGTTACCTTGGGACGGCGCCGCCGACGCCTGCTGGATCATGGCCGTCTCCTGGCTCAGCTTCTTCTTTGCCTCCAGGACGGGGTTCTCGAACTGGGTCTTCTGGTTGATGTGGCTGAAACGGAAACGGGCTCAGGAGTAAGAGAAGCGTCCTGCTCCGACGGGACGCGCAGCGCCACAATGGAAGCTCATTCACCAGCAGCATCGTGCAGCAGCGGCCCACTCGCCTCCTCGCCGCTGCGGCTTTTAATTTGGCAGGAAATAACGCCGGCAACATCCTGTTCCTCTACAACAAGGTAAACAGCCTGTTGTCCCTCTGGCATACACAGCCCAGCCGTTGTTTCACAGCGAGCTCATTTCAAGCTAAATCACCAGCAGCTACGGGCTCCATCTCTGCGCTTGTCCACACAGTGCGCCTTTCTCTCTCATGTCACTTGTACCTAGGAGGGATTCTTCTGCAGCCTGAGCAATAAAACAAGGCCAGCTATTTTCTTTCCATCACAGCAGATTGCTGCGTCCCCTTCCAGCCTCCGCTCTGCTCCCTCCATGCATTCTGGCTGACAATCTCCCCACTCTGCTTTCCTGCTGTTGCCATAGTTGTCTTTCCCCGACTTGTCCAGTGCACAAAGCATATTTCACAAACAAACAGACAAAGAGACGCGCACAGGCTCAGCATCTATAATCTAAACGTATGCACCCGCACACAGTCGCACAAACAATTGCGGAGCACAAGCGCTCGCATTCAGGTCAGTGCCGCGTTTCCTGCAGAGATTCGTTTTACCACCCACTGATAAACAATGGGCAGATCCTGATCTGCATCTTCCTCTGTTCTCCAGGTAAACGCTTCCTGGCTGCATCTTATATAATTCAGTACGTCTCCACCCAAGATGAACAACACTGAGCCGCGCGCCAGATGCATCTGTTTATTTTTAGCCCGTATTGATTCGTGCCGGTCGGCTGCTAACGCACGCTAAGCGGCCCCTCCGGCGGAACGTGGTGCGACGGGCGGCGGCGGCGAGGGCGAGGGCGCGGGAGCTGCGCTGAATGTGCCGGTGCGTGCGGGGAACTCACTCCACGTAGTAGGTGCCGTACTGCGGGTCGTCGATCTCCTCCCAGCCGTACGGCAGCTCTGCAGAGAGGGAAACGCACAATATTCACATTCACATGTCGACATCCAGCAGCAGATACTGATGTGTTTTCTCTCTGAATGGGACATTTAGCATAAGGAGGAAGTCGTGGACACAGCCTACAATAATTCAGTGAATATTCCCGTGCTTTAAAGCGAGCAGGCCAGCTGGAATGGCTGATGTTCGTCATGCCTTGATGAACATATCAGGCGGAGGGGTGGAGAAGGGGGGAGAGAGAACAGAGCTCTTCACGCAAGACGGGGCTTTGGAGTTGCTTTTCAGACACAACACAGCAACCAGCTCTCTGCGTGCCTGTAAAGAAGCCATTAAAACCAGGCTGGGAGGGTCACTCTCTGTCTCGGCCTGCACTTAAGGCCACATTAGCATCCTGAGACACAAAGGCACGCCTGGAATTCCTTAAAGTAAGCCCCGGCTCTAGATTTCAGAAAAACGAGGCCGTGTAATTGCGATGCATAGGAGCCGCTCCTCGGCGACATGTCGTTTAGGAGGAGCTGCGTGGCTCCTGGCTGCGAATGGGATTAAGTGTGCGAGTGAGCGCGCGCTTGCGGGCGACATACCTCCATCCTCACACTTCTCAGGGGGCTTCGCCTTCTTGGCCAAGCGCGGGTCCAGCCATGTGGTCGTCTTGGTATTGTGACTGTGGAGCAAAGCAGCCAAGGAAAAAAATCAACAAGCGACCGGTGCCAGCACAAAGCGCCGCCGCGGCCCGAGCAGCCAACGCGACGGGAAACGGCAGCAGATTCTTCTGCGCCGAAGAAGGGTGAGAGGATTCATCAGCAAACATGCGACCCAATGGTTTGGATTCAGCTGTCACATTACTGTGTTTATGGTTAGGTGGCCTTTTTAGAGGGGAGAAAAAACCCCTCCGAATGTGAAACATGACAAACTCGCTTATCCTCAAATGTGCTAAACAACTGGGGTGTGTAATCAGGAGGAAAATCACAATGGTCTTCTGATATCTTCAGAGACAAGTAGCTTAGAGCCAAATATGAATAAAACACAGGCTCGCACGCGCGCAGGCACATGTGCACACACACACACACACACACACACACACACACACACACACACACACACACACACACACACACACACACACACACACACACACACACACACACACACACACACACACAGACCTCAGAGACAGATTTGTTTACTTGACTGTCCTTAAATTGAAAGTATTGATCGCTTTAGAAAAACATAAGATATCTTTATAAAAAAAAACTGCCGTTTTTTTTTTTTTAACATAAGAAAAGCAGGACATTGAAATGAAGCTTACAACGTGTTGGTATCTAATGAGCTGTGAGCTGCCATCACAAAAAACAGTTCAGAAATATTTAATCTCTTCAACTTCGTCAGTTCAAATTGTTGTGATGAAAGCGCGGCTCTGTGTATATTTCATGCAATTCTTTCGTTATTGCCTCTTTATGCCGCTGCTGTGCTGCTTCTTTTTTTCCAACTAATTCTGTGATGAGAGATGAAGTGAGCGTCAGATCACAAACCCATCATTACACAGGCAGGATCAAACCTAAGCCTGCTGCTGGGCTGATTAGATACTGACAAACATCTCTGTGTTTCATTATGCATGAAGGCGACGGCAGGAAAGACGGCGCTGTGTGACATCACGTATACAAACAGCACTTCCATTTTTAATACCACATTGTGCAACACAATGCGCGGCAGTTGTACGATGACAACAGCTTAGTCGCCGCTACTGTACCGCCCAGAACGAGGCCGGCGCCTCCTGAGGTTCACGCTGGAGCTCGTCGGCGTCAGCTCCTCTCACTGTCGCGGAGACTTAAACACAGTTTCAGCACAGGCTTGTTTTGAAAATGGCTCTAAAGTAAGTCGAAATCCCAGCAGGTGCAGAGTCAGTGACGGAGCCACTGCAGCCTCTGTGCTTCATCACTTCACCTATTTGTTACACCTCTGAGGGAGCAGCATACTAATTGTGACAGTTGCAGGGTTGAATCCGCCCTCCAGCCGCTCCACAGTCCGTCCGACTCCCGTCCCGGTGACGCTGACAACAGGAGGCGGGTCTGAACTGCAGGCGGAGCACGTGGAGTCGGACCGCGGACCTCGAGTCTCTGGCATCGATGTTATCGTCATCCATTCAGATAGTGCTCATTTTCCGACGATCACAAACAAACACACGCAACGCGCTCACATCCAGAAAGCGCCCGCCTCGTGTTGCCGCGTGTTGGCTGCTGCTGCCGTGGGCGCCAGCAGAGCCTGCTGCTCCGCCTGAACGCGGCGCCTCCACTTACTCTATGAAGTAGACCATGCCCGTCTCCGTGTACGCCATCTCCCAGTTGAGCGGCAGGGGCTCCAGGCTGTCGTCACGGGGGAGAGAGCTCCACGTGCGGAAGTCCATGTTGCTGTTGGACTGCGTGTAGCTGGGCACGGCCTTCCTCCAGTCGGCCCCCCCGCGGTGCTCTGGAAGCAGGAGTGGAAGCGGCCAATCAGACGGGCAGGACACATAAAAGCCAGTCATTGTGCTCTGCAGGAAGCAGAGGAGCGACGCCTCATGTCGCTTATAGGATTTGCATGTGAGCGTTATTGCATTTGCACGTGTGGCACTTGAGCCTGCGTGCGCTCCTGCAATAATAAGGACGGGGATTCATATTAGAAAGGGCCGTTTGAGCCCCGAGGCGGGTTCTGTATGAAAGCAGCACTTGGGCTCTCTGCATATACATGTACTGTATGACATCTCTAGACGCTCGCCTTTAATGAGAAACCGCATTAAAGCGAACATGAAACACACAACAAAGGCCTCCTAATTGACTCAGCGCTCCACGCTTTCCTTTGGAAGATGATTAAAACGGGAGGAAACTCGCCATCTTTTCAACCCTGTCTCTTATGTGGCGCCTTTAAGGCTGACGGAACGCCTGAAGGTCACTTTAGAATCGCCTGAATTCCAAAAGGTTCAACCCCAGAGGACCTCAAACGAATCAACAGGTTTAGTCACTGCAGCCTCTAAATCACCTTTTTGTCATTTAGGGTGAAAGAAAATAAAAAGCCGACGTGGGGTCAAACCTCGGGGGGGGGGGGGGGGGGGGGGGGGGGGGGGGGGTGGTGGGGGTCGGTGCAGCTCACGGCAGGGTGAGGACAGGGTCCTAGCAGTCGCACAGACAGAGGGGTGAGGGGGTGAGGGGGTGAGGAGGACAGTCTGAACAAAGATGGGCAAAGCTGCAGTCAGGGGCTCAGAGACTCGGAGCTCACATTTTCCATTAACCCGACTGTAACTGTGCCCATCTAAGGCCGCACTGAGGCCTCGCTGCCGGGGATGTGGGCCGCGGTGGAGCGGCCACTTGTGACGGGCTCTTTACCATAAAAAGAACTCCTGCGTCGGAGCGTTGTTTTGTGTTTGACTTGCGTTTGACAGATTAGTTGAGCAAACACACTCAGGATTCCTGCGGATCCCTCGTACAGCTGAGCAAGCAGCGTCTGAGGCCGTGTGTTCCTCCCAGCACCGGCGCGACTTAGCGCTGACAGAGGCCGCTCCTCCACAAAACCCGGGTACAGCGCGGAGCGCGGCCGGTTCTGCTGCGGCGCCGGTTCTGCTGCGGCGCCGGTTCTGCTGCGGCGCCGGTTCTGCTGCAGGGCCGGTTCTGCTGCGGAACCGGTTCTGCTGCGGCGCCGGTTCTGCTGCAGGGCCGGTTCTGCTGCGGAACCGGTCTCCTCCGCGGCCCTGATCCACAGGGAGTGGAGGGGTTTTACAGGCTGAGCACACGCAGCACTCGCTGCCCTGGGCTCTGGTTTACATGAGCTCAAAATGGGGAACCAGGTTGTTGCATCCATGCATTAATGTCATCGTATCCAACTGTGTATCCAACATCAGGACAGTTACGTAACAACGAGGACCATCAGAGACGTGTGGAGGTGAGAATGGGACCAACATGGCCGCTAATTAGCTCCAGGATGCTAATATACAGTAACAGGACTCTAATGGGGCCTTCGGGTCTACAGGCCAGGGTTTGTTCAGGAGCATCAGTCTGCTCAGCGCGACGCTGGATGTGAGGAATCGAGACGCGCTCAAACTCCCGCTGGGCCCAAACACAATCTGAGACGAGTCAAAGTCTGTACGTCTCCGGACACAGAGTGACGGTGACACTGAACAAATGCAGCTCTGACGGCTACTGACCGGGCAGTCCGTTGACGAGCGGAGGCCTCTCGTCGTCCTCCTCCTCCTCGGGGACCACGCTGTCCTTCCGGTCCATCTTGCTGACGGAGGTGGTGCGTTTCCTGGGCACCTCGCCCACGTAGTCCTCGTCGAACAGCACCTGGTCCACCAGGTCGGGCTGCACCAGGTTGGGCTCGGCTGGAGGCTTGGGGGTCCCGTAGTAGTTACCTAGTAATAACAGGGCGTGGAGACCAGTCAGAGGGCGGAGACCAACACCAGAACGTGTGTGTGGGGGCGACGGCAGCAGGAGCGAGGCCCATGTTTGACTCCACTCTAATTCACCTGATTTAATGATTAATTCTCCAAATGTCACCCGACGGCGCTCAAGGTTGACTATTTACATGTTTCAGCTTCGTCTGCATGATCTTCACGTCTCTTAACCCCCCCGCTTTGTTTTCCCTCGATCACTGCACCACGGGGCTGTCATGACTCATGTAACATTAAAATCACTTCACTTGGAATTTGCCAGCAACTAATTACACTGATCATTGAATACAGCAATTATCTAACTCTCAGCTTGCTTTTTTCCTAATGAAGAAAAACCTTGTGTTAGGGATTATAAATATTCAGTCCTGTAACAGCGCTCCGTGAAGTTGTGGGGGGGGGATGTTTGTGGGGGGGCAAATTATTTGCTCATTTAACTCACGGGGTTATCGATGTACATATGGCTGTGGAGCAGTATGGGAAACTCAATTTAGGCAAAGAATAAGTAATTATCCAACCTCTAGTAGGATTATAAATAATGTGCACGCTAATCTTTATCCCTTCCATTTATTATGCTTATTTGTTTGCTAAATGCTGCGCCGTCTGATGTTTTTTCACAATACGAAATTAATGTTTTGGCAATTCATTTGTAAGGTCAAATATTTACTTGGTTCGTACAATATGCAATCACCAGGATTTAATTAATCCTGATTTATAATTAGATTAATGAAATAATAGGGAGCGATACTGTTGGGAAATAGGGATTTTCATCTATTTAATTAGCCTCCATAAACTTGATCTTATTTTCATTTGGACCCAGATGCTTGAGACCATATAATGAACCTTTGATGTACTCAAAGATGATGCAGACGTGATTAATGCTGTGCTGTAAAACTCCAGATCTTTTTCTAGCCGCGCACAAAGCTGACGACAGGAGGAACACGGGGCTCTGAGGGAAAACATCACAGTCGCCGCAGCAGCTTTACAGCGTGATACACTAACGCCACAACAGCTTTTTCCCCATGAGTGCGCTCCCGCCGCGCCCGGCCTCGTCTCCTCCGGCGGCCCGACGCGGTCAGCGGGGTTAATGCAGCCACGCTCGCCGCGCTCCAATCAGCGGGAGGAGGAGGAGGCCGGATGGAGCCGGCCCGGCCCCGCGCGCATCCGCATTCGTCAGCGACGGCTTCATTAGGAGGAGCAGCGCCGCCATCGCGCGGGGGGGGGGGCAGCGCCCGCCTTTATGAAAGCGTGTGCAGCAGTGATGAAGTCAGCGGCTATCGCTCGTAAATAAGCGACACAGCTACTGATCACACAAAGTGCAATCCAGCAACAAGAGGCCGCAGATGAATTTGATTTAGCAGAAATGTGCAACAAAGACGTGGACGAAGCGCTTGTTGTGCAGCCTTTCATCTTCCGGCGTCACACACACGCCGCCGCTCAGCTCCTCTGTTCAAACCAACCTGCACCTCTGAGGCTCACACAGCCCAGAAACGCCGGCTCTGGAGGCCGGCGCAGATGGCCGGCGCGTCTGCTTGGCAGGCGAAACCAGCCCCTCCAGACCAGCGCGTGGCTCCGCGTGGACTGTGCCCATCGCAGCGGCCCGCACGCGCTCAGGCCGGCCCGCGGCGCCGCCCGCGGGGGCCGGCCCACCTCCCACTGAGCTTTACTGGCGTTTCTGGAGGGACTCGCGGGGTCGTGGTCGGTCGGGAGGTTTTTAGGAGAGTTAAATAGACGAGAGGAGTGTTTAAGAAACGATTATGAACCAAACGACCCCTACAAACAAAAGTAGAGGAAAACCATTATATACATGAAGCATTAACACAATGAGCATTCAGCAAAGTCATTTGAGACCATTAGTGAAACCATTATGATGAGCTAAATATTCCACTGGTTTAGTACCTTGAGCACAGCTCACTGTTTGCCTATAAACTGAAGGTGCTTCTGTTCACAAAGAGGCTGTAACTGAATACAGGGGAAATCTGACCTTGTTTATTTTCCTCCTTCCAAAAAAAAAAGATGTGCATTAGGCACAAATAAGGCAGCAAATCTCACTCCTCGATCCAATTACCTCCAGCTCCTCTTTGAGTTCACCGTGCTGCCGAGATCAACACTCTCTGGCCGCCCTGCAGTGCTGGTGTGTGTGTGTGTGTGTGTGTGTGTGTGTGTGTGTGTGTGTGTGTGTGTGATGGAGCCGAGGAGCAGCTCAGCATGCTTCTCCGACCGTTACTCGCTTTGCTAGTCCTCCTCTCTGCCCTCTGTACAAACATATCCCACATGGCCTCAGTTCGCAGATGAAACACTGGAGCCTGACCTTTGACCTCTCTTACTCTGACAAGGAGCTAGAGAATGACTTTAAAATGCATAGATCAGTATATGAGTCTAAATATCATTTACTCTACAGCGCAAACTTCATCCCCCATGAATAAATGCACAAACTACAAATACACAGTGGCAGGAAAATGCTTGGATTTGTGTGCACACAAGAGGAAGCATTCGGCTCTGAGGCCATTCAATCCGAATGACAATCCAACGTTAGCTTTAATTTTCTTACAGAAAGCAGGAGCTGTCACAAGAAGGTACGTCCTCCCCTCGACATTTTACAACAACCTGGACCGGCTGCAAAGAGCAGGGAGATGTTTATCCCAGTCTGAGACATCCGTCACAGTGCAAACCTGCTATAAGAGCCTGAGTAGCAGCAGCGGCCTGCACAGCGAATTCATAAAAACAGCTTCCCAATGTTTGTTTAGGCAGCGTTTAGTGGGTGAGTCTGAGAGGGAGGCTTTATCCCATGAATAAAGCATGAGCAGGACAAGTGGGAGCTCTTGACGTGTGACTGTGCAGCCAGCTGGTCGGATCAGCAGGTTGACTGCTTTACAGAGGCTCGCTATCGGGTGCTAGCGCGTGCTGCACATACTGTACTGTACAAACTGGACTCCATTAAAAGAAACACTCTCGCACTGGATTTCACGGCCGCCCCGAGGGTGAGGGGGGGGGGGGGTCTAGAGTCTAGAGACAAAGGAAGCCAGCGGAGTCTGCGCACGGGTCGGATGCTGTCAATAATTTCACATTTGCATATTTATGTCTTAGTGAAGCTCCTGCTGCCGTCGAACCCACTGCTAATGTACACACTCTCAGCACATATTGCCTTTGCAGCTGCTGTAGTTAGAGTCAGAATTCAAATCATCCCAGGGTAAACCGCTGTAGGCGGCTGTAATTACTCCAGATCCCCGCTTCAACTCACTTCTGTTCTTTCATTTGAATTTCATACATTGTTTAACGTTTTATCTTTGTTCGTCTGTATTACTGTATAAATAATACATTTACACAATAAAATTGATGTTATGACTCTCCAGCCCACTAACAGACCACCAGTCACTCACTACTTCTACTGGCAGGAAACCTCCCTGATGGAGTGAGTTTCACCCGTGTTTCTACGGTCTTCCCTTTAATTTTCCAATCTCGGGTGCTTCATCGTTCAGCGGAGGAACTGAAAAGCAGCTCATCTGAAAAGCAACAAGCCCTTAATCACGTCGGGCTGATCGATACGTTCCATCCTGCTTGTCACGTTTCACTAAAGCAGCAGGCTGTAAGTCCTAATGCCCGACTACTGAGCTCCATTCATTCCATTATAGAGAGCTGACAATGCAAAGCATGCGGCGGTACCTACCATCATAGGTCCCGCTCTCAAGCAGAAGCCCACTCTCCTCCAGGATCCGGAAGTCTCCCACACTGATGAAGTTGTAGTCTACACCCGGCACCTCCCCTTCGCGAGGAAGCCTCGTGGTGCCTGAAGGAACACAAGGAATACGTGATGGAGTCTTACAACAGGAGACCGTTGCTGCTGGACAGGGAAAAGGTGTTTGATGGTGCTACGTTTGAAAGAAACTTCAGATTTCGCTCCTCTCACAGGTTCTCGAATGTGAGTGAATCAACCATAGAACAAATACTTTCAGGTTTTAACTCATTTAAATCTAAATGCAACCAATTCAAACTTGAATCAACAACAACAAAACTATAGGATTTGGGCTGATTAACCAACAGTATTAAAACATCTTTATTATTCAGTGTTCTTTGCTTTCATGCGTGTTTTTGTGGATACGTGTGATAAATGCTACTTTTTATGAGATCTACATAATGTAGACCTTAACGTCTTCCAGTGAACGATGGAAAATTGACGAGAGCGGGGGTTCCACTCATCACGTCTGGGAGCACGCTGTCGATTGTGCTACCAAGCTATTACTCACATAATGTACAGCGAGTGCAGGTAACAGCTGAAACGGCTGAAAAGTGCTGAGTGCGTTGTCATAAATGTAATATAACAGCTGGAGATGGCGCCGCGGCTGTGGTCCGGGTAGCGTCAGCGCTGATG
>NC_040885.2:16855113-16977613 GCF_900634795.4 Betta splendens
CCTAAGAAGTCTGTCGCTGGGAGGACGGGGAGGTTCAACACACATAACATTCATGAACAGGTTGAGAAAAACGCAAAAATGCAGTGTGTTCTGTCCCAGAGAGGGAAAGGGGAGATTTTCGGACCATTTTTCCGATATGTAAAGTTTGTTGGGTAAATAAACCTCAGACAAACCGCACCGACTGTCATCACTGTCTGATTCATGTGACAAATCTGATCCAAAGTGACAGACGACGAGCGCCGCGCTGCCGCTTGATTGTCTTTACAGTTACAACAATCGCACGCGCAGAAACTTTTCCACGGCGTCGAGACGGAGGCGCCAGAGATTTCCACGCGACAATCAGAAAGAGAGGCGCTCGCCTTTGCTCCAAACTCCCAGAAGCCTTTGTAAAAACAAAGGAAGTTCATGCAAAGTTTGAGGCGGAGGAAGACTTCAGAGTCGTCACACGAGCGTGGGGGGAAAAAAAAAAGTTTCTCTGTGAAAGCGCATGATGAGGAGTTTGGAAAACAGGAAGACATCTTGTGTGTGTGTGTCTCGTCTGACAGAAGAGGGAGCGCAGCTTTGAAAGAGCTCCGCTACAGACACGCGTAATCGCTGTCTCCCATTTCTGCCTCACAAACCTACTGTAATTCTGCTCCGCGGCTCCGAGTCCCAATAAGCAGGACTAAAGATGGGATCGTGCTGCTGCAGACGTACAGTATGTGCTAATCGAGGCTAGATGTGCTCCACCACGAGCGCTGATAGAATAGTGATGAGCTCTGGGAATATTCCAGCCTCCACGAGCCACAAATCCTCTTTTCCTCCTCAGCTCGCGACGCAAACCGTTATTGTGACAGCGCCGCGTTGCTGCTATTTGTGCTCCAAACTCTGCGAGTTTCGGGAGTCTGTTGTTGACGCACATCAAAATGCCCCTCATGTCCACAGGCCTCGCCGCCATCTGACGCTGCTTTAGGAGCCGCCGTCCCGGCGGGCCTGGCTTTTCAGAATAAAGGTTGAATGTTCTCCGTCTGCCTCTCCAAAGAGGGCTGCATCACAGCTGGTCCCACAGGCAAACAGAGCCGGGCCGGGGAGCCGAGGTCCAATCTGCCAACCGCATCTCCAAATTGCCCCAGAATGGGATTCCTGCTCATATTCCGCTCCGGCTCGTGGGAACGACGGGGAAAACGTGGCAAATTTGAACACGCACGTCCGACGCCCGGAGACAGCGAGGGCTCCGAGGACGGTTCAGCAGAGCCAGGAAGAATAAATGAGGCGACCTTTCGCGTTGACCCCAAAGCAAAACTCAACGTGACGCAGTTAATTTAGACACGGAGCAAATCCTGAAATGTGATGGAAGGTTCCGTTTAAAGATGAGCCAAAACGACCACGTACAGTAACATGCAAACTGGTACAGTGAGAACAAGTGGGGACGAACCCTTATCTGCGTCAGTCTTTCTTGCGTTTCTGAGTGGAGCTTCTCTCCCTGAGGTCTCTTTTTGTTCGTTCTTTCTCAAGCGCTTCCTTTTTAGCTGATTCTTTGAAAGCTCACAGTGGGTCACGGCTCCTTGATGTCGCGTGTCTGTGGAGCCCACTGAGGATTCGCACGTCGTACCGGGCTGTACATGTAAACGTCAGCCCTTCTGATCTCATTAAACGTAAGCAAACCACATCAAACCGCATCAACACATCATCTCTTCATTGAGGGTCGAACGCCTCACGTTTGTGGGAATGAGGCCGCGTCCGCGATGCGTTCCCTCACGGGGGAACGCATCGCGCCAGAGCGGGTCGGCGCCGTGCGGTCCGTGGCCCGGCTCCCTGTCAGAGGCGCTCAGCGCGGCTGTCACGTCAGGGCGCTCTCCTGCAGAGACGCTGTGACTGCAGCCGGCCTCAGTATTCACTGACGCCCAGAAAGCAGAGGAACACGCCGCGCTGATCAGAACCATCCACGAGGCAAGAATTTCCATCCAAACCAGGGTTTCTTCACATTTCTCACATTTTCCCAGCGTCCTCTACATGAACGCTCGTTTTTAATTAACCGCCTCGTCCTCTTCGCGTGAGCCCAACCAGCGGATGTGTTGGAATAAAGAGAGCAAGGTCACGGCCGCGCCGTCGGCCCGTCCTCCTCGCGGCTGCTGATCCTCGCTCCGGCCGGCGCCGCGCTCAGCGTCCAGTCGCGTCAGCGCTCCAGGCTCCAGACGGAGCCCGCGCTCCACACCAGCGCACGCCGGCGTCTGCGCCGCGATGTGCTGAACCAACGTGTTGCTGCGAGAAAACAAAACGATTACGCGCGTCTGACTTCAGCGCTGAGATCCTGATCAGCAATAAGACAACGAAGACTCCACCTCCGTAATGATGTTTACTTCATTAGAGTCACTCTGCGCTGCAGCTAATTTATGGTTTGGTGGTGCTCCAACTTTCCCTCACTTTGCCTCATCTACTTTGAAATCAGCCTGTTGTTCTCTGAATTTCCCAGAAGTCACAGAGAAGGTTTTAATTCGAGTTTGCATCATTAAAAATCTATTTTCTTTTATTCATTAAATCGGCGTTTGCTTTTTTCAACCTGATGCCATAAACAAATTGAAAGTTGTCTGATGAGACTAGAGTGAATGAAGTCAAGGTTGCAACAACACCGGTGGAGTCTAAGAAATGGAAATGAAATGGAATGTGAAGAGCTCGTACCAGCAGCTCGTTAGCATCACGTCTGCCTTGTGAAGAAAACTAAGCAGAAAAGTTTCCCAAAGTGTTGAACTAATACGGGTAAAGTGTGCCTTTCATTTTTTCTGCACATCTGTGGGATCCGCTGCTCCATTTGGTTGGAGGGCGTCGTCCCAGAGGCCGGTCCTCTAATAAGGGTGCGTTCACTGACGCTGGGCCACCGGAGCGCTCCTCAGGACGACACACGCAGGATCCGGGCTCTTCTGCTTTTCTCTGCATCCTCCGACTTTTATCCCGGGGTGTTTCTTACACTTTAAGATTCCTCTCTCCCGTGCTCTACTTCCAGACAGGCGAACACAACATCGTCCCCCCCCCCCCCCCCCCCCCCCCACCACCACCACTCCTCCCTCGCCATCCGTCATGTGAGATATGTGACAGGTCACCTGCACCCTCTTCATGTGTCGCTCACGTCAAACGTGCTTCTCTAACACCCCAACGCCTGCAGGACCTCTGGGCTCCTGGTCACGCTCCTGTGCTGACAGCACCTCCTCCTCCTCCTCCTCCTCCCGCTCCAACCTTGCAGCTCCTTGTGGCGACTTTTAGGGGACATCATGGCCCCGGGCGAGTCTGCAGCGGGGCCTCTGCTCTGTTCAGGCGGCTGCATGTGAGGCTGGGATCAAGGGGCGTCTCACTGCCTCTGCTGAGGACGAGCGCTGCGCCATGAACCTGGCTTATAATCTCACACCTCACGCCGCGCTGTCACACTCTTTCTCTTCACTTATATAAGCGGCGCGTGGAGCGTTGCTCCGGCTGGAGGGTTGCGCATTAGCGGAGCGGAGCAGCTTGTGTGATGGAGCAGTGTGTGGCTGCGTTTGCAGTGCGTCTGCTCGGCTGGCTGGCTGCAGAGCTATGCAAAGTTAAACAGGCAGCGGTCTCACACGCCCAAACCTCTTTCCACACACTTCATTTCACCTCACTTTAGCAGCGTGCCCGCACTGGGATGGAGGTCTGGCATAAGCGGCTTAAAGGGATGAACAAAAAAAAGAGGGGGAGACAAAAACATGGAGAAAAGGTGATTAGATTTGTGTTTTTGATTCTGGCACGGCTTCAGCAAATGAAGGATTCCAAGGCCGAGTCTTCTGTGGTCAGAGAGACGCTTCCTGTGCAGATGTGTGCTGCATCATGCATGTGTTTCCTTAAAATTAAATATTTACGTGCTTGTCTTATTAAAGGCATTGATGAAAACGCTGCCTCAGCCACATGTGCATAAGCTGGAGCTGCAGCCTCCCGACAATAAAACCTACAAACGCTCCGGCGAATGATGGAGCTGGAGAACGACGCGTTTCCAGTTCACCGCTCTCACGAGCGCACGCAGACATCTGCCTTCGCATTAAAGTTAACTAACCATATGCTCTGCACCTCCTCCCCCTCCTCCCCCTCCTCTCCGTCCACGCAGACGACGGAGGGACGACCTTGCTCCCAATGTGAGCGGAGAACGGTCCAAGTCAGCGGAACCGGAGGGTGAGGTTGAGCCCGCGGGGAGGAGATTAACAAGAGCTCTGACAGCGGGAGCGCCAGACCCACTGTGATAATGTGAGGGGAGAGTCGGAGCCCTGGTCCCAGGGAGACGGAGGCGAGGAGGATGCGAGCGTCAGAGGTGGTGAGAGGCAGCGAGCTGCCCTGCAGGTGCTGAGTCATGCCGCCGCTCCATTTCGCGCTGCATTTCGCGTTCTTTTTGTTCCGGGAGTCGTCAGACTCCAGTTTTAGGCCTTTCATTTGTCCCGTCTTCCGCTCGCTCTTTGATGAGCAGTCTAAGGGCCCGAGCCCCTGTTCCATCATTAATGTGATCTGAGCGGAACGAAACAGCTGGAGAATTAGTTCACAGCCCCACAAACCACACGCTTTGCATCCGATGCATTCGACTTAGCATCTGGCTCCAGCAACACGTCCTCAAAACAAGGCAGCGCCATCCGCGTTCCTGAACCCTGAACCTCTCACTCTTCCGTCAGCTCATTAGCTGGAAACAGGCCTGTAACCGTGGAGGAAGGTGACCTTCTGGAGAAACGTTAGACGTTTGACTCCAACCTCCTCCGATAGTTGTCTCGTGTGTTTGATTGATAAGCGTCACCAAATGTTTCGTCTCGTATAAAAATCTTCCCACCTCCTTCTTTACATGTTGCTCTCTGAATAAATCTGAGTCAGCCTCGCTCGCATCACAACTCTGGTTCATTGTTCACAAAATGAATCGGACCCATTCAGCCTTTTATCCGCACTCAGATGTTTCAGGATGCCACCCAGCGCACTGGAAAGCAGCGGCGCCGCCAACATTCATTTCTTATTCACTCCGTTCCTCGGTTTTATCTGCAAAACTACATGTGGCACAAATGCATGCAAACACGGCCTGCGCTGGATAGAAACCACTTCCCGAGTCGTACCCAGGAACGAGTGTGATTTAAGTGAGCCCTGTTGTTCTCGGCTTGTGGGAGGGCCCGTCTAATCCCAAGCTTGTTGTCAAAGCGTGTCTCCATAAAAGTGAAGTCGTGTTTTTTTTTTTTTGCGGAGCAAGAACTCCAGATATATTCAATTATTGAGGTGGGAGAAAACAGTGGGAACAGGAACGTATTAGCTGCTGAAATGAGGTAGAAGCCGAGCAACACGCTCAGCCAGGCAGGAACACCAGGAGAACCTGCCTCCTAATCTCCCACCGCCTCAGACCTAACGGCAGTCTGTTACTCCCTTTAAAACGCCACCGCGAGGCACCGGGAACACGGCGCAGCAGAACCAGCTTTAAACGCGCCACAACCTGTGCATTACTGCGACCGCAGAGCCCCATCCCGAGCCCAAGATGGCTGTCGAGCATCGCCTGCGCCGCTGCCATTGATCGAGGCAGCCATTAGGCAGCGTTGAGAGAAATACGGGCCATGAAGCCATCGTCTCAGCGAGAGAGGAGCCCAACTACGACGTGTCCATTAGAGCCGAGCATCTGGAACATCTCTCTCTGTGTGTGGGGTGTTTAAGTGACTGACAGATCGACGGCGGCGCCTCATGTTATTAATTCCACCGCACGCGCGCCGAGCGGAGATAAGCTTGAAATAGAGCCGTAATTGTTGCCGTGGTGATGAGATGCGCCGGCCTCCTTGTCTTCAGACAGACGCCCCTCCAGTCGTCAGACGCCTCGACAGATTTCAGAGAGCGAACGGGAGCGCGATGGCGCGTGCGTGCGCGCGCTCCTCGGCAGCGATGAGCGATGTGTGTGTCACGCGGCCCCTCCACTCATCTATTCTGTGGATGAATATAGAACGCCGTCGTTAAAAGGAGCTTCCCAAGGTCCGGGCTCAAGGACGAGTCCATCTGGACGCGCGGCTCGTCGGCGGCGAACAAAAGTTGCAGCTCGCTGCCTAATTCGACTCTCGGGGGCGAAACGCTGCTCTCGCGCTTTCTCTTTTATGGTCGCGGCTTCCGGCGGAAGGCAGAGTTGTGCCGCGTCCGCGCGGCCTGAAACGCCACACCGGCAGCGCTTCATTGTTGGCCGAGCAGAGAGCGTCCGGAGGCCACGGGCGTCTTATGAAAGAGCTTTGTGCTGAGAGTGCACGATGCTCACGTACGGCACCTCGTACGTGCACCCACACACACACACACACACACACACACACACACACACACACACACACACACACACACACACACACACACACACACACACAGCCGACTGCCACCACAGCATCACAGCAGCACGTGTGACATGCGGTAAACGACATGCGGCTGAACCAGTACCAGAGTCCAGTTCAAGGCCTCGCATTCACAGCAATCATCAAACTGGACGCACAACAAAACCCAGGACTCCCCAACAAAGAGCCCAGTTTGAATCCAGAGCAAAACAACTTCTGCTGATCACTGTCTGAGGATGTGAACGTCACACTGCGCTTTCTAAACTAATTTGGTTAAACATCTCCCCTCCTTGTTGAGGAGGAGGCCCAGGTGCTGCATTAATTCAGCCAACTCCCTGAAAAAAGTGAAAGTCTTTGAACATCTGTACGTTTAATGGTCTGCAGCTGGGCCCGTTCACCACGCGCGGCGCAGAGCAAGAAGCACTGAGGTGAGAAGTTCATGATGAGAAATCCAGAGGATAATGATAGCAGTTCCAATAATTCGCCCGACTCGCTGCACACCCACCCGCTCACCGCGCAGATTCTTAATCCTCGGCTCTAATCCTGCTGACGGAGAGCAGCCAGAGAGCCATTTACTACAATGGAAGTAATAAAGAAGACAGTACAAAATGTCCCTGTGGTGTTTATGACAGGACGCACACCTTTTATCAGCTCTGACACCGGGACGGCATCAAAAATGCAACACAGCTATTTGGTGAACGCCTCCCTGCGATGAAGAAGATCCTAGAGGTCAAACTGAGCATGTGCAGCAGCGACGGTTCGACGAGGGCAAAGCGGGAGCGCTAACGATGAGACGCACAAACACACTCAGACCGCGCGGAGCTGCCGGACGCACAGGGGGTTCACGGCAGGTGAAGGAGCCGCGCTGCAGAGGCTGCAGAGGCTGCAGAGGCGTGTTTGCGGCGTGAAGTTGGGGATAAACAGCAGGTTCACGAGGCCGCGTCGCTCCAGCTGCTGCAGCTGCTGCAGCTGCTGCAGCTGCTGCAGCCGAGGAGGCGGCGGGAAGCACATTGGCTGCGCTGCTAATTGGCAGAAGGTGGAGGGAGTGTGAGGCGTCGCAGGGTTTGGGTGCCGAGGTTTAAAGTGTGTGTCGGCGGCTCTGGAAACAACAGCCGCACAGCTGGAATGTGTCTGTTTACGTGTACAGGTCGGAGGCGCTGGAGCTCAGAGCAGGACGTTGTGTTGAGACATCATTTAGGATCAGGAGGGAGAAGTGTTTAAAACACTGTTCATTTATTTGATTCCATCAACTTGAACTGTGAATTGAGTCATTTAGTAAAATATTATGGCTTCATGAACCATAGTTGCAACCAGACAAATGAATAAAAGAATAAAAGCAGAAAGTGAAAAAGGTGGCTCTCGTCTCTGTGCTTAACTGTACGTCATGGGTCTCAAGCGACAGACGAGAGATTTCACGAGGAAATCGGCTGCTCAGCTCGGGAGACGAAAGAGGAGAAGGACGAAGGGGGGAGAGAAGCCGGAGAAGAGAGGAGTCCGAGGCCGAGGAGGCTTTTACTGGGCGAGAAGTCAATGGAGACAAACATGGAGGGTGAGATTTGACATGTGTGGCCTGAGGGAAAGTTCACTCACACACGCACACGCACGTGCACGCGCACGCACGCACGCGCACGCACGCACGCACGCACGCACGCACGCACGCACGCACGCACGCACGCACGCACGCACACACACACACACACACACACACACACACACACACACACACACACACACACACACACACACACACACACACGCACACTGTCAGGACGGGATGAAGACTGAGTCAGTGCAGCCTGGAGTTGAACGGAGAGGAAATAACACGCGAGGAGAAGCCGTTAGTGGTGGTTGCGGATGTTGTCGGTGCTCATGACAACCCCATGACAACGTGGCTCAGGTGTGTGCTGCGACCTGTTCATAACACAACAAAAGGGGAGCAGACGACATTCATGTACCGACACGCTCAGAATGAGACTGATCTGCTTCAGAGCCGTGAGGACGTCAGTTAAGAGGCTCGGCTCAGACGGGCGCTAATGTTAGCGCTAACGCTAAAGCTAAAGCTAACAGCCGCCTGCAGATATTGGGCTGATGAATTAGTCTTCTGTGAGTGATCATTAAAGTCCACACTCCATTCAAGCATCTACCATTAACCGTTCATACACTCAATCAACCGTATGAAATCCTCTAAGTGATTTATTCATTATGTTTTCCTATTTATTTCACGTTTCTAAAGAAAAATCATCTTTGATCAACAGCTTTTATGCAATACCCATCATTTCATTGATAGCAAATTCAAGGACAAGTGTCACTCACTTACAAAATATGAAAGACTTTTAAGTTTCCAGGAATTAAACCAAATTGAAATGAATCCATTCTGAACTGGTGAGACGACACGAGCACGAGGTAGTGAATTATAAAAACCCATTCTGGAATGGATAAACTATTAGACATATACACTATTCTATTTCTATATTATTTATTCAAACTTGTAAAGCAGTTTATATACCAACACACACTATTTCACACATATGCAAGAAAATGCTAACCAGCTTTTAATTTGCCTAGTACATGCTTGAACAAAGTAAGTCAGACTTATCCAACCCACGACCCCATACTCATATGTGATGTGTATCATTTACACACATCAAAGTATTATATAGAGAATTATTACAGAATGCTAATGTTTATACACCAGTCCCACTACATAAATACAAACTGTACATATGTCTGTGTCTTCATCAGATCGTTCACATGGTTTTACATGATCAAAAGTACTGGAGCAGAGATGAGGCTCCTCATTTCAATCTCCTCCGCAGCAGATGACATGGTTCTAGCGCTGTACAAATAATGTTCAGTGAGACTGGTCCAGAAGCAGAGTTCTCCCTAAGATTCACACACAAGCTTGTAGTTTGAATGGTGAAATGAAAACTCGGCCTTTTCATCAGTTTGATCTTCGTTCCCATCGATTGATTAGACGTTGCTGAAGAAGTGCGCGGCTCAATGCGAAATTGCAATCACGTACAGAACTGAGTGAGCGAGTGGCATCTGCAGCCCTGTTGACGAAGACCTCTGAGGCCTTCGCTCCTGCTCCTGGAGATGGTTGGTGATGTCACCGTTATTTTTAGGTTCCTGTTCACAGCTCTTACAATTCCTCAGTTGTTTTTCAGTCGACTCGCGCGTCGTGTACGTTGCCCCCAGCTCCCAGTTGATTGCTTTCTTTTTCAGGACATTTCAAATGGTGCATAGGCTGCGCTGCATGAATATTTAGATGTAAAACCAAAAAACAGAACAAAACGCATATTCCATCTATTATCCACTCATTTTGAAGCAGAATGATAACTGAACCTATTCTATCAGTTTCCATCCCGTGTGATGTTGAAGCGATGCATTTTCAGACTGAGATCCATCTTTTCTACAGTATTTGCACACAGCCCAGTTTCAACAGCAGATCCGCCGCTCTGAATCCCTTCTCTGCAGTCCAGTGAAATCTGCAACAGTTACATTGATTCTGGAAGACAGACAACCTCAGGTATGTGCGTGAAGCTGAAAGCAGGATTATAAAAAAAGGAAAAAAAAATAGAGACCACATCTTTCCTGCAGACAAATTGCGTAAGAGACAGACCCGACTAGTCAAACCTGAAAGGCATTTCAGGCAGGATGTCTGCTAAGCAAGTGGATCATGATGTAACGTGACGAATCTCCGCAGACGCGGGCTAACGACGTTAGGAGCTGCCATTTGTCAGACAGCAACCTGTACGGCAGCAGGAAACCATGAAGACGCACAGCGTGGACGCACCTGTATCACGTCAACATATTACGAGTAGCTCTTAACAAACGGTGTTAAACCCGTAGCCGGCCTCTTCCTCGTCCTGTACAGTAGCTGTGATGCAGACAGAAAAGGCTGGCTCCAAACCTCGGACCTTTCCAATAATCACACCCAGACAAGGGCGCGACACCCAGGATGATCAGAGCTCTAATCCCATACTCATGTGGGGTAAAGCTACCAATTGTTGCTGTAGAGTAATTGCTCTTCATAGTAATTATCCTCCATAAACACTACTGTTACATGCCCCCCTGAAGAACTAGCTGTAATTATTTTCTTTGAAAGGGAATTTTTTCATTGCCTTCAATGAAAGCACTTAGGCCATGGCGACTTTTAGGGCTTCTCATCTGTGGGATGTCCCCGTTAAGCGGCGACAGCGAGCAGCGAGCGCAGCAGAACCGAGGAGGCTGAGAGGCACGGCTGCAGGCGAGGACGTGGGAAGTTGAGCATCATCTCAAGGTCACGTTTTATCCCACTCACCTATGAAGCTCCATTGACCACACTGCTCCTCATGGGCTATAAACTACGAACCAACAACTGCCTGCTGGCCACACACACACGCACACGCACACGCACACGCACACGCCCACGCCCACGCACACGCACACGCACACGCACACGCACACGCACACGCACACACACACACACACACACACACACACACACACACACACACACACACACACACACTCCTCAGCAGAGGAGGGTGACGCACACTGACACCTCTATATAAATTATAAAAGCATGAAGTGAAGCCTTAGTCCGGGTCTGTAACAAAAGCACGCAGGGGCCACCTTCACCCTTCACACACCTTCAATCTAACGAGGGATAAAAACACGCTGATCAATCAAGCTGTCAAAGATTTCGTATCAACCTGCAAACTGCCAGATTAAAAGCCTACACAGGCTTTTCCAGCAGAGCTCTGATACCCACTGACTCCACGGCCCACTCTGACACCTAAAGAGAACACGCGCCACCCTAAATCAATTAGAGCTGAATTATGCTGTTTGAGGACGGTTATTTATCTCCACCAGTATCCACAAGGAAAGACCTTAAGGGGTTTTGGAGGACAATGATTAATTTAATCATGTGTGAGTGAACTTTCTCCAAAAATCGTGCCGCTCCGACAGATAATCCGCTTTCCCTGAAACGTTTCCAACAGGATTAGTCCCCGAGGGAAGCCTGGATGCAAAACGCAGGGAAGAAAGGGGGAGGACGCGAGGAAGCAGGAGGGATGTATGGAGGAATAAGAATGAAGAGAGGAAGAGGATGAGGAGGAACGGGAGGAAGCCACACATAAACAGAGCATGTGCACACAGGCTACATATAACACATACAGTAGGTGTCTACTACCCCTACATACAGTAGGGGTAGTAGAGACTGGTCAGGAGACCATGAATGAGTAAGATTATTGACACCTTCTACTTTATTTTGAAGTGAGAATTTCCTGTTCCCACAGCAAAACACTGCACCAGTACTGCTCAGAGCCTGAGAGCTCTACACGCTACCGACCGAGGTGTCAGGCAACAGACAGGTGCTGGTGGAAGAGAGCGTTTCCCTCTAAACAGGGAATAAGAAAATGCAACTTTAAATTCATGTGACAAAGTGTGCCAGCAAACCTTTGGGCCCGGTCGTAAACAAATAATGGCGCTAAACTGCTGTTAGGACCTAAATACCGCCAAAATAAAAGTTCGCCTATTTGCTGGATGGAAGATTTCTGGGGTGCATTGCGATCTCTTACACATGTCTCTAAAGGCCACCTCCAGTGTAATGATTCGACTTTCTCTGTTGTGCCACACTGGAGGTTACAACTGCCAATGGGGCGGCGGTGAGCCGCACTGAAAGCTGTAGCCTTTGATTAAGCTCCTCTATTCCAAGCCTAATGCCCCGGCCTTGAATTATTCACAGAGTTGGTGGAGAGTGGATGCGCATGCTACAAGCTTGCTAAGTGTGTTAGCCTAAAAAAACATAATGCAATAAAGCTCATCCATGCATAATGGATCCGGGACCGGGGCTGGGCCCGCTCTGTGGTGGGAAGACAAAATTAGAGTGAGGGGATCAGAGGAAGGCGGATCAGCGCCGTCCTCCCATGCCAGGCAGCACTCCGGCCACAGGCCCCTCCTCGTCCACGCGCCGCCTCCTCTCTTCATCCAGCCAGCACCGCATTAGCACAGCTTCTTTCAATTTCAAGGGAAATGACAAGTAGAGGACACCACTACACGCAGAATTAGAAAGTCAACAGGGGTCACAGTGCAGTGAATGCAGCAGGGACGGCTTACGCTAGGCCTTGCTTTAAGTGTATTTGAGGTATGTAATGAAATCTGCTGCTATAATTAATACTAAAGCGCCAAGATAAGAATCTGTGTGTCACATGATTGCATTTGGTACATTGTGTAATCAACACTGCTCTGGTTCCGACATGCCAGCACAGATATGGCTCTCTGCAATTAAGCGAGTGATTGTCCCTGGGGTGCTGCGTGTCACACGGCCTCATTTATCACTTCCCGGCGCGGAATCACTTTAAAAGTCCAATTCACACCTTCGGAATATTTCAGACTCACTGTGGAGCTTCGCGGGCCTCAAATGCTCAAGGTTGCGCAGTCACGAAGACGAGACGCGGTCTGTGCTTCCAGCTCAGCCTCCGTGTTTGTATTTTCGGCGTGTGGGATTCAAGAACATTATAAGTAGCGTGAGTAATCGAGCCCAACTTTAAATCTCAATTCCGGCACACGGTTACAGTTCGTAGAACGGAAGAGGCTGCTTCAATCATCGTGAGTTTAACTAAAACCAAAACTCGGGTCGAGTGTGTCATGCACAGATGCAGTGCGTAAATAAAGTCCTAAAAGCGCGCTGTCGCGCACGCGTAAACCCTGTGAATCGCTCTTTGTGATCCGGCAGCCGCTCGCCGTATCGCCACCACGCAGGCTGCTGCCCGACGCCGGCGCTTCCTCCCCACACAAAAAGCCAACTGTGCCGTCACTCACCCATTAGAGCTCTGCCGCCAGCACGCAGCCCTGGCACGGACCCACTCTGCGGCGCGGCCGCGGCCGAATGCTGGCGGAGCATTGTTCAGGGTGGAGTGATGGTCTGCGGTGATCCACACATCCTGCCCTGTCACTGTCTGTCTTCGATAAAACACTACATTTCTGCGGAGACACTTGAGAGCTCTTACACGGCGCCCCCTCCGTTGGCCGCTCTACTACATGTAAAAGCCTCCAGGATTCATTAGACATCACATCCCATAAACCAGACCCCTGTCTTTTTACAGTTGACTTATCATTGGTGGCGCGGCATTAAATAAGTCCAGTAAGGCGGCGTGTGAAGGGAGGCTGTAGATCTTGTACACAATGGCAGCATTATTAAAATCAAATATCCAGAGCGTCTCGCTGTGAACTTGCTGGGCTTATAAATAAAATACGTTATTGGCTCTTGAGCTGACGTTACCCTGCAGTGGCTCCAACAACAAAAACAGAGCGGCTCACTATAAAAGCAAATGAGCCACTATTTCTGAGGGGAGACAGTTTAGCTGGTGAGACTGAGGCGTTTCCCAGCGGTTTTACGGCCGGGTCAGAGGGAGTAGATGGAGCGGAGCGGCCAAGTGCAGAGCAGCGACCTCCTGTATTTCGTCCAGCGTGGTGCTGATGCTGGCAGACAGATGGGGTTGCCACGGTGATTGATGTGCGCTACTAGAGGCTGGTCTGTGATGCCAATGTAGAGCAGGTGGCTGGAGGCGCACACACATTAACTTCTGTGTTCGTGTCTTTACTTGTGTGTGTTTTGTGTTGGGGTCTGACCTCATACGTGCCAGTGTATGAGCTGTGGGCCATGAATCATGACCTGCTACAGCTCAGGGCCCCGACACAGCTCGTCCTTTTGTCACAGCGAGAGCAACCTGAGATCGGCAGTTCAACAACTGTGTTTGTACAGTAGATTTAAGGAAAAACGAGGAAAGTGTTTCTTTACAACGTCCACCTGAGCCATTCTAAAAGACTGCAACTCCGTGTGTGTCGAGGGCGGAGCATAATTAAAGTGCATCTAGAGCAGCGATCCATTAAAATGATAGCGGGCAATCTTGCAGCCAGCAGGTGATATGGTCAAAGCAATTGACCCGAGCTTATTGAGGTGTGCTACAACAGCAGCTGAGTGACTGCTGGAGAAAGAAAAGGTCCCCAGCAGAAGCAGGAGCAGGAGCAGAAGCAGTCTCCCCTGGCGTTTATTGTGTTCATTAGAAAAAGGTCTCTCTTCACGGTCTGTCGGTCATGAAGCAGCACGGCAGACGTGTGTGTGTGTGTGTGTGTGTGTGTGTGTGTGTGTGTGTGTGTGTGTGTGTGTGTGTGTGTGTGTGTGTGTGTGTGTGTGTGTGTGTGTGTCTGCCTGTGTGTGTGTGTGTGTGTGTGCGTGCGTGCGTGCGTGCGTGCGTGCGTGTGTGTGTGTGTGTTTTCCTACCAAAGTGAGGACATTTTGGACGGTCCTCACTTCTTTAAAAGCCTGTTTGAGGGTTAAGATGTGATTTTAGGGCTGAGGTTAGAATTGAGTTTTCGGATTAAAGCTTGGTTTGACGTTTGCCTTTAGTCTTGATGGTTAGTGTTAGGGAAGGCATTATGTCAATGGAGGTCCTCACTTCCCAGTAAGTACAAGGATGTGTGTGGTGGGGAACATGACTAGGCAGAGGAAAAACAAAAAAACATCAGGGATAAAAAAAGACCTAAAATCACACTGTGTCACTGTGAGACTGTGCTCGTGAAAAATGTGCAAACACACTGTAAAAGCGAAAAAGACACTGCTTCAGAAGGCGTTGTCTTATTCACATCTCGCTTATCTTCAAATTAAAGTGTGTGATGATCTACACTCACTGGTCACTAATATGAGTAACACACACACACACACACACACACACACACACACACACACACACACACACACACACACACACACACACACACACACACACACAGCTACATCCTGATTCTGACGTTAGCAGTACTGAAGGCTTTTTCACACTAGTGCAACGATTCAAATGTTGTGACAGAGGCGCCAGGCGCGCGCTGAGCCGAGCTGCGAGCTTGATCCTGCGGAAGGCTGACTGTGGGTGAGGAAGCTGAAGGTGTGAGCGACAAGCTGCTTGACTCCCAGAGACGTGAGCTGTGTCCCCCCGACGCCCCCTGCCCCTCTGTTTTTGGCTCCGTGGGCCCGGCCGCGTCCGTTTGTAGGGCAGGGCAGACACACACACACACACACACACACACACACACACACACAGCCCCGAGCGCCTGCCAGCAAACATGGCGTCTGGGAGGAAGAAGGGAGCGACGTGGGAGGAGGCATTCAGAGGTTACGCCTCCTCCTCCCTCGCTCTGACCTCCGCGCTGTGGTCACTCGACCAGCGAGGACACACGTGTGGTTTCCCTGCGGCCGGTGGAGCATCTCTGCGTGAGAGTGCAGTGTCTGGAAAACAAGGATATTGAGCGGCTCAGCTCTCGCTGTAACCACCGCGCACTAATGGAGCTGGGCTGCATCGCCCGTGTGATGCCTGGCGGTAAATCTCATTCATTGTCCACGTACTTGTGCAGTGAATGATGGGAGCGAGCGGTCAGACTCGCTGAGGCCGAGGGGGATGTTGTTGGGTGCAGATGGAGGCGGGACTTGAGAGAGAAGTGCACGCGTGCCTGCATCCGAGTCTTCGAGCCCGAGTGATGTCCCTAAATTGGCAGTTAGCGGCTTCAAGCGGGCCGCGCTCTAATGTTCTCTGAACCCAAACGCCGCTCCTCCACAGAACTCCTCCTCCGCCGTCGGCCTCTGGAGTTCTCCTGTCATCGGTCCAGTTTCCCGCTGCTGACCCATCTCCTCACATTAAACGACGCTCGCTGCAACGCGCTCCTCTCCCAAGCACCAGCTGGCAGCTGAGCCGCTGCTCCAGTCTTTATCACGGTTCCCAGCATAAATCCCCCGAACGCCCGTCCTGAAAGTCAAAACCGATTCTGCATTCTACAGCAGCGCTCATCCTGCGAGACAGATGATAAATCACGGCGGCGAGGCGTGCAGCACAACAAAGGACTGCAGTGCTGCACTTTAACCCAGCCCAGTCACCCTCCTCCCTCCCTCCCTCGCTCCCTCCCTCCCGCTCGCTCGCTCGCCCCCGTTGATTACAGGCAGCAGAACTTAGGGGTTAAGGCTTGATCATCATCTTCTGCAGGAGCCAAACACCCCTCCCCCTCTTTCCTGCGCGCACGCCTTCACTCTTCTCCATCCTTTCCACCTCCAAAGCCCTTTACTCGCCTCCATTACACTAATAAGCCTAATCACCCCTCGGGCTGGTGCAGCCAGGGGCCTGGGAGAACATGTCAGCAAGGGGAGATCAATGGACTACATCAAAGGAGCGGGCCGCACACGCACCACCCGGCGCCGGGCCCGGGAGATAAGGCTGCTGCCTCCCTACATTTTTCATGAGATTATCCACTACTGTTCTGTTTTCGCCCGTGGTTTGAGTGCAGGGTGCTTCTAATGAGCCGGCCGGCAGCCGATACAATCACTGAGCTTCATGCCACATGCGCGCGCACGTGACGGAGCGCACGTAGCGCGTGAAGGGTGGAGAGGGAGCCACAGGTGAGGTGGTGCCACGGAGTCCCCTCAACGGCTCCATTAGAGCTCCATCTATAATAGATTGGCTGCTAATTAGGGGGTGGTTTGTTGGGGCCGATGCTACGTTACGGCCAGAGAGCAGCTCCACTTTGGTTCCACCCACCACTCCTTCTAGAGGCTCATCACAGCGGCTGCCTGGATGGAGGGGCAGAGATGAGAGCGGAGCCCCCCCAGGAAGCAGGACGCGAACCGGGCGCTGCGTTTCCTCCACTTAAACGGGGGATAAAAGGAAAAGCTTAAGCTCTCGCTCGGCGAAGTCTCCGAGAGGAGCAGCCATGAATATTTATGAGCGGATCTGTGAGGGAGGTGACCTTTCAATGGGACTAAGGCGTTAACTGGACGGCACCGGCCGGAGCGGGCTCGCGCCCAGCGCCGCACGCTCCACATGACATTTTCTTGGCCGGTGGACAAAATAACAGGCGTTTGACAGAACGCGGAACGAGCTACGGGCGTCACGGCGAGAAAAACACGCGGCGACTGGAAACGTGGCAGCAGCAGAACGTTACCGTGTGCAGTTGACGGAGCTCCCACTCAACTCCAGAGGACGTAAGCGGTAAAAGACCACTGGAACTATTAGTGAACAGGCCGGTTCACTTGATACAGACGCAACTCCACAGAAAAATATTTATGAAACATAACCATTGTTCAACTTTCCTGCTCTCAAATGTGTTTTTTTTACCCCAGTACAGAATTTCTTTTCAGTCTCCCACACGCCTTCTTCTTTTCCACTCATCTGATTTCCCACCGTCGCTTTTCAGCCGGCTATTAGGTGTATTTTAATTGAAATTCTCGCCCACGCGCTGAAACAAATACAGGAACGGTTATTTGTCAAATCCTCCCTGCGTTTTAATAAAAAGTGAGCTCGTTTTGCTGAGCAGAGTCAGTGTCAGTGTCTCGTGTTAAGGCAGAGGAGCTGTTGCGGGAACTTGACAAAGGAGCTGTGTAAAATCACACAGAATATATTCAGCACCACCCAAATTATATTCTAACAATATAAATCATCCTGAGATAAAAACCTCATTGTCGCCAGGTGAGACGTTACTTTCCTCCAACCGTCTCTCATGCGTCTCATCATCGTCACTTAGTGTTAATTCAGGCTCCACAAGGAGCGGGACGTCCTCGCTCCAATCACCAGCATCAGACCCGTCAGGCTCCTCCCCCGTCTCCCTCGGTCTCATTTAAACGGACTGAGGCCCAAACCCGCGGCTCGGTAGCTGTTTTCTTTCCTCCCGGCTGTGGTGTGGCTCACAGCACCTTGTTTCACCTCGCGTGCGGTGACATCACCGTCGGTGTGTTTACAGCAGCAACAGTTCATATTTGAGACCACACCCAAGCAGCAAAAACACGGGCTCACGGAGACGAGCGTGTTCTGTGACGAGTGAAACCAGCGCTGGGCACCAAGCAGCTTCTTCTTAACTACTGTACTGTTTCCCCCAAACCGCTCCTTCAAGGGTTTTATGCTGAACGCCCTTCGTTTATTGCCACTGTGGGTGAAGTGAAAGCGAGGCTCAGAACAGCAGCCGGTTCCATCGCAGCTCATTTAAACAGCAGCAGCAGGCGCCGCGTAGCAGGAGCGGTTTTACACTCACGCCAGCGTTAGCGTGTGTCACCATTCAAATAGAAAAACAGCAATTTGTGAAATGAAGTGGCAGCAAACGTGTGATTTATGCCGCGGATGAAAATATCCGTCTGACTGCGTTACGTCCACGCAGACGCACGACGGCGGCGGCTCCTCGTCCTCAGCAGGGCCGGAAAAGGCCACGCCCCCTCTGCGGCGTCTCAGCAGCTCGTTTTATGTGAAAATGGAGCCTGTCAAATCAGAGCTCCGTGCCCTCACCTCCCTCCGCCCCCGGGCACCGGCTCAGCCTGGACGCTGCTTCAGCCACGTCTAGGACCTCAGGCACTCAGCGAGGGCTCACTGTGCCTAAGTTGAGAGCGAATGTATAATTCCCCTTCTCTGGATGCATGACCTACTTCCTGGCGCACACGGAGCCGCCCCTGCTAACTGCCACTACAGCGCGGCGCCGCATTGTGCGCGCGTCACCTGTAGGAAGATGTTTTCCCATCTGCAAACGGGAGAACAAGTACATGCACGCCGCCCCCGTTTCCCTGTGTTCCCTGGGAGGCGTGAGGCTGCTGCACGGCTTCTCCAGGGACGAGCACACAGGCAAACGCACCACACACACTCAGACGCACACACACATGCATGTACACAAAAACACGCACGCACGCACGCACGCACGCACGCACGCACGCACGCACGCACACACGCACACACGCACACACGCACACACGCACACACGCACACACGCACACACACACACACACACACACACACACACACAAAAGGAGCCCTGAATATTGTCATCAAAGCTTCCTCGCTCGCCTGTCACACGCTCACTAACAATCATTACGATGAATCCAGGGCACCGAAAGAATTCATGAGAGAAAAAAACAAAAGTGAGGAATAAAGGTTAAAATGTCCTTCGACCTCTGAACACAAGTGGAGCACAGAGCTCTAACTTAAAGCCAAACACCCACAGGCGTCTCCCTCCTCTGATGCTGCAGATTACCATTAGCCGGCGCTTTGGGCCCGTGCCGTCGCCCACTGGGCCTTTCGGGGTTTGTGACAAGTGTGGGTCCGTGTGAAAGTACAGTGTGTCCTCCACACACGGCACTCGCCACTCTGCCTGTGAACGCTACCTGCAGCCGCACGCCTGCACCCTCTCATTTTCTCATATCTCTATCTGTGCTCGCTGGCTCCCTCCGCCCACAGCCGCCTCGCATCCCCTTCCTCCTCTCTCTAAGCAGCGGCCCGTGACATTATCCATCCAGTACAACTCTCCCCACAGGGGAGCCATATCGGCTGCCTGTCTCCACAGGGACCCCATTACTTTTTTGCTGAATGTCTCCTACAAATGGAGAAATGACAGGACCAAAAATGTGCGGTGCCGAGTTAGAAAAATAAAAAAATGGAGTGTGCTGTCATGGTCGACTAAACTGTGGCAGCACCTCAGACGCTCACCTCGTAACTAATAAGCAATGGGCTCAGTGCAAGTTTATTGTTTTGGCAGCTTCGCCAGAGGGAGCGAACGAGCCTGAAAAAGAGCTTAAGGTCAGCTGACACCAGGATGCAGGTCATCTCTGTTAACTAGACCCACAACAACATCTACCGCTGCACATCAGTGGAATAAATAGCTTGTTTCGCAGCTGAGGGGCTGACAGTTCGCTGACCGGGGGGGAGCGGTCAGTCTGGGTTCCCTGTGGAGACAGCGGCAGCCTGAGCGGATGAGACCGCGCACCATCAGCTTTTTGAGGAAATATTTATGAGCCGGAATTTAGCGCCGCTGCTCTGTTACAGGAGAGAGGCAGGAAAACACAAGACGTAAATATGTGCAAAGGCAGAAAGGCTTCGAGCGCCTCAGGTGGAAGAAGAGGCCGGAAGCTCCGTGCGTTACGTCTAAGTGCAAACAGTATAATCAGTGGGTTAGTTTCCTTAAAATCCAACTCAATGCTGCGTTTTGCTGCATGACTGAACGGCCTCAGTCTCTAAAACTAAAGGTAGGAGCCATTACTCAGAGTCACTTTTCTGGGAGCCACTCATTAGTGGAGCTGCAGCTCAGGCGTTGCCTCCTCGGCTGCAGACGTGACAGCGTCTCGCTGTGCAGGGTTAAAGCCTGTTGTGTCCGAACTGAGCGCCGCATCCTTCACCGCAGCAGAGGTCCCCGGAGATGGAGAGCCCGGCTGCATCCGCCATAATGAACGGGAGGCACTGTAGCGCTGCCACTGTGCACGGACTGGGCCTCTGCACGTCCAGTCAAAGCGCTCATAAAGCCTCATGAAGGACGTGCATCAGGCCCTGGTATCTGGCTTCAGTGTCTCACGTCTCTCATGATCGGATCGGGGCTGCAGCCGAACGGCCGCTCCCGTCACCCGCCTGCTCCCGTCTCCGCTCCGCAGCAGCTCGTCTCAGGGATGTGATGAAACAATGATGGCACGGATCAAAATCCGGCAGCGCCAGATGACTCAAAGAGAGACTCGCATCCAGTATTGTTTCCCGTTCTGTGAGAGGAACAAGTTCCCCTGGCGCGGTTTCAAAGGCAGCGTGGCCAGCGATGAAGATTGTGCAGAGGAAATCTGCTGTTTTCTGCCTGAAAGTGAGACGGCGCCGCGCGCAGGCACGCGCTGCCGGCTGCTTCAGCTGTGATTCATTTTATTTGGAGGCATGTGCACATCACAGAGTGTGCACATTAAAAATTTGTGCCAGTTACAAGTTTGAAACTGCATATGAAACACAAATGCATGGGAGATGAGCTCTGTAGTTCCCCACCCCCAGAATCCCCTTCCTCCTCACAGGAAAGAGCGAGAAAACACAGAGTCGACTTTAAGTAGGTCACTTATTTTTCTAGAGAATAGGAACTTTAGCAGCGCGTGTTGGGGATCGTTGGGAGGAGGGAACACGGTCATATTGATCATGCGTCTGTGTCACTTTGAATGTAATCCTCGGGGCTTTACATGGCTTATGTGTTTGCATGTGACTCACACTCCGGCGACGGCGCTCTCAAAAAACACATGTTTGGGAGTCGTCACATCGACGCGCACAGAAAAGCCCTGCAGCCGCTGGGGCCCCGGGGACGGACGCCTTATTGGCTGCTGTGTGAAAGGAGCCGGGAACGCTCTGTTGCCTCTAACCAGGTTACTGCAGCCCTGACTGATGCTAGCAATTAAGGCCGCGTCCACCGATCCTTATGAGAGGCCTCCGCACAGAACGTCTGTGGTTCAACGGCCCAAATAAGTGGTGTGGAATGATCGTTATCTGTCTGGACAGGTCGCGCGCGGAGGGCGAGGAGGTCGGCGGCGTCCACGGACGCAGCGTGTGCAACCGTAGCCTGAAGGAAGCAGCGGAGATTAGCATGCGTCACATGGTCACACGCCGCGCTGACGCTCAACCATGTTAGTGCGGAGGAGGTGCTCGGTTTGAGCTGAAATGGGCCCATTGATTTACAATGGTACCACATAAATGACCTGTTGCAGTAAGCACAGTTCATTGGTTGGTTGAGAGACTTCCATGGGACAAACACACCAAAAACCATAAAAAGAAAGTCGCTGTGGCAGAGTTCCACGATATAAAATGAGCAGCGCTCCAGTTCAGCACCCAAACACTAGAAAGCAGGCATTCGCCAGAGGAGGAGCAGCGAGAGCAGGAGGAACGTGGCAGGAAGGAAGTGGAGGAGACAGTGAAGGCAGCACAGGCGCCTGCTGCTCAGAGCGCGGCCCATTGAAGACACGCAGCTCTCAGACTAGTGCAGGATGCCAGCATCGTTAGCCAGCAGGCAGCATATTCAACCAGTCTGACCAGTGCATCCCGGCTCTGTCGCCATGCGTCCAGACACTCTCTGCATGCGCTTCAGGGCCTGAGCCTGAACCCGGCTGCAGCGGATCATAAACCAATGCGGGTTTTCCTGGGCACACATGCTTGAAGAACTCCCTGCAATTCCGGATTATTTATAAATCTAATATCATTACAGCCTGCGGTGATTTCACCTCAAAGAAAAGCTGCTTCGCGTTATTACTCCACGTTTAAAGAAGCTCCCAGCAAAAGCACAGCAGCACCACATTTTACTGCCGCGTACACATTATTTCTACCGGAGCAGTTGTTCGCAGTTCCAGCTGCTAATAATGTTTTGTGGAAAACTTTTTTGACATTTGCTTCCCATGTGTAGCTAATATGCTGAAAACTGCCAGGAAGTTGCAATGCAGCACTTTATTAAGTGTTTTATTCAAGAAGCAGACACTGTAATTGAAGCTGCTTCAGTAACAATATGTTTTGCTCAATTATATATAATAAATGACAAATTAATACCTTTAGTGTGATAGAAGCCATTCAATGTTGCTTATAAATTAGATGAGACTCCTTTAGTACTGTAACAAACCACAGATTCCAGGCTTTGCTGCGTTTCCTTGACTGCTTCAAGGTGAAATGAGTGGAACCTACGACGCGTGCGTTGTCATGAAAACAGTTGGTCACAGATGACCGAGCTGGAATAAAAGAAGCGTTTCAAAACTAAAAGGTGTGTTTGTGTGCAGTGACTCCAGCACCGGCACCAAAAGGCATTTCTTACATATGTGAGAGCATCAGAGGCTTTAGATCAGTGGGATCAACGTGCTCTGCTGCCGTGGACGGCGGCCAGTTTGTTTTAGGGAACACTGGAAATACAGGTCAAGTCCTGTCCCATCTGTGTTGTCATCAGCACATCTAATTAGTGTCAAAAGGCCGTGAAATCACAGATGGGCTTAAAGTTTGCGTGGAAGTGCTCCCAACTTCTCGCAGCCTCTGTCCCATTGTGTTTGTGGAAGAACATATTGCGCAAGTGACCCTGTGACGTGAACAAACAGCCTCCCGGGCACAGACTCATCTCCGCTCCTCCGCTGGTTCTACAGGTTTGTTCTTGCTGTTTGAAACGGCGCCAGGGTCGCGCTCTAATGCGAAAGGAGCGAAAGCAGCGACGCGGCGAAAGAGATGAGGGCCGAGCGACACCAGCGCCGACGCCTCGTGAAGGAGCCGAGCTCTGGAACATCCCCCTCGGTGGAGAGGCAGGGATGGGGAGCGTTTGTTTAATAAACCAGGCGCAGTTTTTCCATCTGAAACAGTAAACAAGTGTTATGTTTCACTGGGGAATGAAAAAGCAGGAGAAATGCAGCGAGAGAGAGAGAGAGAGAGAGAGAGAGAGAGAGAGAGAGAAAAGACGAGGAGACAATGTCACTAAAGGACACGGGGTGAGTGACAAAACCTTATTGGATTTATTTGTCTTGCTCAGGTTCTCAGATGAATCTCATTTATTGTGTGACAGCAGGGGAAGTTCACATCAAGGAGGAGCCCGTTCACACGCATCTCCTCCTCTCTATGAACGAGGAGCGATGAAGCCGCGCGTGGTGCAAGAGTGCACGTTCATAGAAGCCGACGGCTCGGTGCTCGTCACATAAAGAGGACGGAGCGTCAGGACTCGCGCACGTGAGGCCGCCTGTCAATCAGCGCCGCTCCGCTCCGCTCCGCACCGCGTCCTATTCATATTTGACACCGGCACCACTGACTGTGAGCGCCGCGGTCCGGAGCCGCTCCGGTTCCTTTTCTCAGAAACCGCCTGCGAAGACACGTGAGCATCGCACTCACCTGCTGCGTGAAGACAAAGGGCGGCGGGTGCTTCAATAATGCAGCACAGAGACGATGCTGTTGTTTGCGTATCTTCACGTGACCTTGTGTCTGTAATAATCAGCTTTATGCACTGGAGTTATTCTGCTCGAGGTTCATTATCACCGTTCGCTGTGCAACCTTCAAGCGCACTGAGCTCCACTTCAGCACAGCTTTGACGACAGTTTGTCTCCTGCAACCTTGTCATTTCGCAGACACTTTGGCAAAAAAAAGGAGATTTTCTTCCCTGAACGTATTTTTAGTTGCAGGTCGCGGCTGAAACAGCGGTGGTTCCAGCCCAAACACTGGATGTGCATGAAAGCATGTTGCGCTGTTAAATACCTGCTCCGCTGCCCTCGGCCGCGTCACCCGACACGCCTGCAGCGTTTCCGAGAAGAGAACTGTTTATTTTATTTGTTCCGTGTGGGAAACTCTTCACCTGCCTCCTTAACGGCGCAGGAACTCCAGGTTCAAGACAGTATAACAGAAAAGCATGAATATTGAGAGCGTGCTTGGGGGACGTGCTCCCTAAACTGCCGGCAATGAACCAGTGTTTGTTTTGTGTTCTGCTCTGTGGCAGAGGGAGACTGTCCTTGAGGACGCCACATAAATCAGCAATCGGCAGCGGGAGCAGGTGCCGGCCCCGGGGTCTGCCAGCGAGAGCATAAACTTAATTAAGTCCCGTCTTACAAGGTGTGCAGGCACGGGAGGCCTGTAATGAAAGCCTAATGCCCGCCACAAATTGGTCCAACAAGCAGCCGAAACGGATGCGTGACAAGGCGCGGGTTGGGCCCCAGAGGGGACGGGGGGTCTCAGAGCCAATATGAGGCAGAAGACGCTGTGAGACGCTCTCCAACACGCACGACCTACGCCTCTGCAGCTTCAGACGGATGCGTTTGTGGCAAAGAGCCGCCCTCAGGAGTCCAAGCCGCACACACCTGATCTACAGTAAAACAAGCGTGCACCATGTGACGGATCCAGGGAATGGAGACTTAAAGCAAACAGCACCCAGATCCTGCTCTCCAACAGGAGCTTAATCCTCGTCACCGCTGCTCAGGACAGGATGCATTCACGCCAAATGTGTGAGCAGCTAAAATGAACACTTTTCTTCTGCCTGAAAATTAAATTACCAAACTGGAAAATACTCATCTGCCACACGATAATTAAGGTTATTAACTCTAACAATAACAGGAAACAATAACCATTAGTCCCTCTTGTCTGCCAGCAGCAAAGGCCATCCTTTAGTATTATTCCGTGTCTCGGAGGAATTACCTCAGTGGATGAATAATTTCATATTGGAGCGATGTATTGCAATAATTCATAATGTCTCTTCAAATAATTTTACTACTTGAATTTCAGTAAATTCCTGTGTGGCACAGAAGATCTGAGGCAACATCATCCGCGCACAACAGGCTGCTTTTAAGGATTCCTCCGCCGCACACGGCTGATCTGGTTACAGAAGCGCCGGGATAATAAGAATCATAATAAATGTAATTCCTCACATTGAGGCCTCGCCGCCCGCTGAAAATCTCGCAATATTGCTGGAAAACGTGATATGAGTCTGAATCAATAACTGTTTATGTACTTAAGAGGATGATTATCTGTCTGCCGATAACACAAAAGGAGGAGACGCAGCTAAAGAGGAGGAGCGTAGGAGTCCAGGAATGATTAAGCTTTCATAAGCTGCTGCTGCCACTGCGTTTGTCAGACTGTGGAAAACCAGAGGCGTCTGTCACTGAGGAGGGTGAGGAGGGTGAGGCGGGTGTGGAGGGTGAGGAGGGTGAGGCGGGTAAGGAGGGTGAGGAGGGTGAGGCGGGTGTGGAGGGTGAGGAGGGTGAGGCGGGTGAGGAGGGTGAGGCGGGTGTGGAGGGTGAGGCGGGTGAGGCGGGTGAGGAGGGTGAGGAGGGTGACGCGGGTGAGGAGAGTGAGGAGGTGGACACGTCGCCCGTCCGGAAACACGTGCAGCCATTATAAGCAGTCCATTAGTTTGTTTGGGTGCAGGTCGGACACAGGAGGGGAATTACAGCATTGCATCGTGTACCTTCAGCAGGAAAGCGCTGCATTGAATCCTGGGGACTTTCGAGGTCCACAGTTCACTGACGCGGCCTCATTCCTGCAGCAGCTTCTGTCCAGCACCGAGTCGGATCAGAGCTTGTACGGTGTCACTTAGAAAATATACCTTTGATTCGACGCCTCAACTGCTGCAAAATGCATATACTTTATTCTTTGATAGCTCCCGTCCACCTGTAATTAGCAAGTGCACGTACACAGACGTAATTACTCAGAGAAGTAATTAACAGTTAAGAAGTGTATAAGACGCCTCAACAAGTTCCCTCTGACTTACACGCGCACTTTTAAACTCCACGTTTTTCCTAATAAACGTTGGCAGCTTAAATTATGCTCCTCTAAGTGTAATAAGGCAGCGGTTGCCATGGAAACAGCACACGTCTTCAGATGTGGAACGGAAGGAACAGGCAGGTCCCAGGGTATGTCCTATGGTAAAGTGAGTAGCGCTGCTACAGTATGTGGAGGTTTCATAATGCTGACACGTTGATTAATGCGCTGGATAAAGTCGAGGAGGAATGTGGTCGCGCTCATCGATTCAGAACCTTCAGCTTTTAGGCTGAAGCTCACACACAACACTCCCAGTCGCAGGTTTACTTATCATAAAACGTTCGTTATTACAGATTTTAAACCCTTAATCTCCATTTAACCCATTGTTATTGTGGCGCCACAGATAACAAACGCTATCTTGGGAAACAAGCGTAGAGGGTTAAAGGAGGCGACGGGAGACGAACCTCACTGTTGTTTACTATGAGAGCGATAAGATGCCATCGAATGGACCCGCTCCACGTCTGATACCAGCTTCTCTGAAACGGGGCAGCGCCGCGTGTCCGTCCACGGCGGCTCGATGGAAGTCTAATGAGGCAGACGAGTCCTTCGCTCGCGCTCTTCGGCGCCTGACAGCACAGCGGCAGGTTATTAACACCGCCGCTTTTAAGAGCCCAATCAATTAACACCGAGCTAAATCAGAAGACTTGATTCCGGCCTGGTCGTGTGGGAAGGCGATGATAAACAGGCGTGTAGTGCCCCTGAATGACGAGCTCCAGGTGAAGAGCAGGTTTCCGTGGTGTCGGCAGGCTCCTATCAGGCCTGATTAGATTGAAAGTTAAAGGCAGCGCACTCTATAAAGTGCTGTTGATAAGTACCTTAATAGCCTCAACTGAGTACTTAGTCAGACCTGTTGGCCGGGACATGATTAGTGATGATGACGGCTGGCTTTCACTGACACTGCAATAATTTGGAGGAGTTGGGAGCTGGAACCAAGGGGGGTTCATGAAATGTGAACATCACTCAAGTTGGTCTGTTGTAAAAATGCATTTATCAATAAAGTATTGGAAAAATAAATGTGTGTTGAAAGAGCAAAAGCAGCGGTGGATTCATGGCGCCACGTAATTAAAGGAAGGGATTTGTCAAAGCTCCCTGCGTCTTCACAGCGTGCGCTGAGGAACTGGTGGTGTCAGCGCTGTCGTTCTGCGCTAATGTCTCGCTGGTGAACGTATTCGCCACTCCAGTCTATTTCTGCTCCAGCCTCAAATACAGGAAGCAGCAAAAAGGCCCGCGACAGCTCCAGCATCGCTTTCACTTTGTGTCCGACTCGTGTTTATGGTGCGGTTCTTGTTCTATGATGCTGATGATAGTCTCACGTTATTTACACTGGAGTCAATCGTCCTCTTTAACGGCTGAGTGAAACGAGTAACTAATGAAATCAAACGTTGTGGATCAGACTCTGAGCTGCTTCTTTTCCAAGTACGATTAGAGTGAAGGAGAGATGTGGCCGAGCCCCTGGACGGCCCCCCGCTGTGCGTTGCATCCAGCACCCGGAGCAGCAGGTAAATACTCGTACTCAACCAGGTCTGGGAGTAATAACGCTATTGTGCTCAAACGTGCTGTTTTGATTGCAGGCATTTCTAGACCAAACCAAACAAAGATTGAAAGCAGGGTTTCAAAAATGTACGAAAACCGTTTTACCAGAGCGTCGAGGAACCCCAGTGAAAATGAAGTATTCAGTACTTTGCAGGTATTTACGTCTTCAGCTGTGAGCGACTCTCTTCTTCAGTTTCATATTTATTATGTATCGCTCCTTCACAGCCGCACAAACAAACAGATGCTCTGGTTCGTTTCACACCGCTTTCTCTCTCCCATAAAGCAAATTTTGTCACATATTGTGGCTCGAATTTTGTCTGAAGCGGAGCCTCAGACATAAATATTGGACAAACAAAGCTGCATCACTTCAGAGGCAATTAGTGAATCATTGAGGACGCTGAATCAAACAGCACCAATCAATTGTGTAAGTGAAAAAAGCCTAATCTCCGGCGCTGCGGCAGACAGACGGGCCGGTCCATCCGCAGAGATAAGCTGCTGTTCAGAACAAACACAGACAAGCTTTGCAAAGATGTTGTGTAACCGGAATTCAAGAACGCATGCGACATAAGGTGGGAAAGGCAGAAATCATCAAGATGCGTGCAGACGGACGCTCTCAGCTCCACTGTAATAACTCAACCAGCAATCGATACCCTCACTTCTCATACACCTGATTCTGGATGAAGCTCCAGCTACAAATAATCAGCCAATTATCCGTTCTGCGCATCGGTCGCATCTGGAGGATCGATGGGAAAGCGAACGGGCCGGGGCCGAGTTTATGGAGGTTTGTTAGCGCTGCTAATTGATGGATCCGCCGCCGGGTCGTCAGGACGCCTGTGGTCTGCGTTCTGGTGCCGGTCCGGACTCCTGTGCGGACCCGGACCGCGGCGGGCGCCTTCACACAGACGCTGCGTGGACGTCACAGTGGGAGTGGACGTCACAGTGGGAGTGGACGTCACAGTGGGAGTGGACGTCACAGTGGGAGTGGACGTCACAGTGGGAGTGGACGTCACAGTGGGAGTGGACGTGTGGGCTTCCTGCGATCACGCAGCTGACGGGACGCGTCCGGACCGGAGCCGGTCGGTTCCTCATCCTGTCCGGCTGCCGCGTCTCCATCTGCGCCTTATTGAGCCGGTGCCGGTGAACAGCTGATACGGGTTCTCAGCAGGCCCGTGTCTGGCTTCAGCTTAATGCGGATCTGTGCCCGCTGCGCTCTGACCACAGACAGCTCTCACTGGAGCTCTATTCTGAGCCCCACGCATGGCTGGTCTGCCTGGAACAGACAGATAGGCCGACACGGCGCCGGCGCCGGTGCCGCGGCCGGCGCACGCGGCAGAGAGCTGCTGGGATTGTGAATTAAACAAGTCAGACTCCACTGGATTCGTCCAAGATTCTGTCAGAATGCGAGACACGTCGCCGGGAGCGTGTGTTAACTGCAGCTTTTATATTTATTACTTGGAATGTAATTGAAATTAAATTGTATGACTGCAAACACTGAGGTTGAGACATTGCACACAAAGAGGCGAATGCATAGAACATGTGGGGGATTTTGACAGGCTGCCTGTCAGCGAGTCCATGAGTCAGACTGAACTGGATTCACCGTGTAAACAGGGAATTGCAACACTTTGGCAACACACATTTGAAACTGCATGCGAATAAACTCATGAGCCTTTTATACGTTGGTAAATTATGGTGCGTTCATGGAAACTACCATTTGATTCCACTTGATATTATAACAGCTTCTGTCCCTTTGGAAGTAGCCACAGTACAGTGTTTATCACAGTAATCTCACAGAACTAACAAGGTGACACACACACGCACACGCACGCACACGCACACACACACACACACACACACACACACACACACACACACACACACACACACACACACACTGCAGACGTGTGAGACTGGATACACGGAGGAAGTGTTCACACAGAAAGCAGAGCATGAAAGTCACAGATGAGCATGTTGATTTACTCCAAACACCCGCTGGAACAACTCCACCAGTGTTTCGCTGTAAACTAGTCTGTGTGTTCACCAACAGACCCGAAGGCTACGCAGGAGGTAAACAGCGCAGTTCTGAGGCCGCAGAGGACGGCTGTGATTATTCTGTGATAACCAACCCAGCACACGTCCTCTGCATGCGGGAAAACTTGTTTCTGTATCACTGACCTGCGTGTGGTGCATTCAGGGACGGTTCAGGTTGTCAGTCATGATGAAATGAATTAACTGTCTACTTCAGCCCCCCCATAGTTGTTCCAGCCTGGCTAAGCTGCACTGGATGAACTAGGCTGTAATAGATGTGTGAGAGCTCTAGGGGTCGGGTTCCCGGGTTCTGGCGCCGCCCGCTCCCGGGTTCAGGCTCCCGGGTTCAGGCTCCCGGGTTCTGGCGCCGGCCGCTCCTGGGTTCTGGCGCCGGCCGCTCCCGGGCTCCGCTCCTCGTCAGGTGTCTGGAGAAGCTGTTGTTCTGCTTCCGTGGAACCCGTCTGGTGTCTGAACCTTTCTGAGCGTCGTCTCCGTCCTGCAGGGCACACTCGGTATCTATGGCAACCGCAGCAGGGACAGGAACGCACCATTTTTAGATTTAAGTCGACGCCGTAAACGGGAAACGTGTCTGAAACAAAAACACTTTCCAACTGCAGCACTAGCTTTGAATTCTCTGCTCCTGATTAAATGTGGCGTTTGACGTGGTCTCACGTCCATTCACATCCGTCCCTATGAATTCACGCAGCGCTGACGTGCAGCAATATTCAGCACAAAGCAAATGTTTTCCCTCCTCGTTCCTAAGATATTGCAGCCAGAGTAAAGAGGTTTTCCAGCTAAGAGCTGGTCACTGTAACCAAGCCGAGCAAATCTCCTCAACAGCATTAAGACGTTAACTTAGCAGCCAGACTCTCTGGGATGTTATCACGGGATAAGCAGATTATAGCCTCAAATATCCCTATGTTCATTAAAAAAGGCACCGGGCACAGTTGTTATTTTCATGATGCAATTTGGTACCGCTGAAACTGTCATCAGGCCAATCAGCGGAGCACATCTGTAGAGCTCTCAGCTCTCTGATGAGCAGAATTTGCTCTCGCTCATTTGAAACTAATTTCTGTAAGATTATAGGGAGAGATGTTTCTTGATTAAAGCACTATACAAATCGTAACACAATCAAAGAAAAACACAACACGTCAGGAAAGCACGAGGACCTGAGCGGGTCCAGAGGTGAGCTCCACGTGGAGGGAATAAAAAGCTCGTGAGCTGACGGAGGACGGGAGAGGGAAATGTGCTTTGACGCTGAACAGCCGGGACGCGGCTCATCAGAACCCCTGCGCTGCTGGTGACAGGGAGCGGACGCGGCGTGTCCGAGTGGCAGGTGTTTCGCTCCGGACGCGGCCGTCAGGAAGCGTCCGGGCCGAGCGCTGACACAGAGATAATAAGGCGAAAGGCTGAGCTAAGAGAAAAAAAACGCTCAGCGAATGCGTCATGCTGCATTAATGAACGTGCTCGTTAGCAGCAGAGCGACGCGATGACATCACACGGACGACGGGCCGGCACCGGACCCGTCTGCCGGCGCCGCGCGTCTGTTTTCACCGCTCCCGGACTCACGCTGTGGCTTCAGCTTTGGTTGCGGTTACAGTGTTTCACGTGTAAATGTTTGTGTTTGCGCGTTTGCTTGCAGAGATCAGACGAGCTTATCAGGCTGCATTATGCAAACTCTGCTGTAAGGATTTAATTATTTTTGACATAACAGTGGGAGTTGTGTGAAAACCCTGGTAAAGTGTGAATTTTCTATTTTTTTTTTTATACTAATCCATTTGTTTTCATGTGCTGTTGAGATAAACGGACAAATATTTCCCACCTAAACCCCAGATGTACTTAACAACAAGTCTCTGTCAGTCGTTAACGATTGGAAACAGCATTTTACTGGAACAAGCAAACAAAAAAAGCAACAGGACCTGTTCAGCTTTTCTAAAGTATACAGCAGTCTAAAGGTGGAAGAATATAATGAATGAAGATAAAAATAATACATAATCAACTACTAATGTTACTTATATTATTATTATAACACAAACAAGCCGGTAAATAGTTTTTCTCTTAATTCTTTAGTCTGTTAAACGTTAGAAAACAGATCATGATGATCTTTTATTATCTTCACCGTTTTCTAAAGTGGTTCCAAACTTTAGTTCTTGCATAGATTCACTTGTTTAAGGTGCAGTAAACGCAGCCGGAGCCTGAAGCACAGTGTGAAGGTGTGGGGAGACTCATCGTGTCTGCCTGACCTCATTTAGTCCTCCTTTGCCATGGCAACAATCCATCACAGTAATGGTACGAGGGAAGGAATCGAGACCAAGTCTTATTATCAGAAAAGCAACACAAGGAGCATTTGTAGTGACAGTGGAGCAGCCACATGTTTACACCTAAAAATAGCCCTGGACTGTCCCTCACTTTAACCACCCAGCCAGCGATTACCCACAGACACGGGCTCAGCCTTCCTCCAACCCCGCGGCTGAAGCCTTCAACCGTCTGTGGTGAAAGTTAGCACGGATATGAGACAAAGCGGTCCTCACTAATGCAGCCATGCAGCGACAGACACACACCTTCCGGACGCCCACAGAGCCGGCTCCAGCGTCTCTGATCGCTCTCCTCCAAACACTCACTAATGAGCTCGTGATGATTGATTTGCCAAATCTCTGCTCGTCTTCTGCAGCAGACGGGTCAGGGTGGAAACCCGAGCAGGGACTTTTCCAGCGTTATGAACAATCTGATAAGATCAGCAGAGGGTAAAACACTCCAGTGATGTCACGCTACTAAAAAAAGATATTATCAGCCCCTTCGTACCAGCCAGCGGGTTCACACAGGCTATATTTAAGCATACGCTGGGATGATATAGCAGGGGGGATATGGATGGTGACACTGGCAGCGTTCTGCATGCTATATTTATTAAGTGGCCCACTGCCTGTGTAATCCCTGTAATCTGCCTCACAGCCCATAAGGAGCCCAATCCAAGACCTTCAGCTTGTGGAGGAGCTCAGACGCAGCCAGAGCTTCGTCTGAGGCGAGTTCTGCTACAGCTCCTGCATGTGAGCAGCACGCGCTCTCACTGTCTCCCAACCGCTCATCCATTCTTCCCTAATCATCACTCCTTGTCATGCCGAAGGCCTACAGCATCTGTATAATCTGATCCTCCGTCGCGCTGCAGCCGGTCTTTGTGTGTGTGGGGGGGGAGGCGCCGCTGATTGATTGAAATTATCTGACAATTTAGCATTTAAAAATAGCTCTGCTGATACAGATGAGCTGCTGTCTGCTGTGTGTGTGTGTGTGTGTGTGTGTGTGTGTGTGTGTGTGTGTGTGTGTGTGTGTGTGTGGGGAAGTTGACACATAAAAGACGTCTCAATTCACGAGTCAGTAAACAACTGTTTATTCCTTCCAGGGGTGTTTAAAAGAAGACTGAGAGGAACAAATCTGCACAATGGTGCAGTAACACGATGCACAAGGGAAACTGTTCAGTGCTACAGTAAAAGCGATGCTGCAGCAGAAGCCGCTCTATTACTAAGTTACCTGTTAATTACATTGCGCTCAATTGATTAAATAATTAGTATGAAATATGTCTTGTCATGTTGCCGTGGCAACTTGGCAATCACATTCCCTGTAGCCTAAGGATCCGTCTTCAAATGAGAAAATCTGATTCAATCACATTTAAGAGGCCAGTATGTGGAATCGTTGTTGGTTAATGGACCTGCAGTAATTAATTAGACAGTCTCATCTTTATTTGCACTTTACAGATTCAATAAGTGAAAATTTCATGACTTGGCCACAGGAGAACAGGTTTTATATATCTATCTAATGTTAATCTCAGGTTCAAATCTGCTCAGCATCATCTGTTGTATTTGTCCTGTGACACAAACAATGCCATACTTAATCTATGGAGGCAGAGCCATTTACAACAAAAAGCTGGAGCTCAGCTGAAAGCAGCTGGCAAACAGTCACCTTACCCAGTTCTGATGGGCAGAGTCTAGAACCGAACCGAACCGAACCCCGAGAGCCACATCAGCATCTCTGCATCTCCCAGCGATGGCCGCAGGTTGCCGCGGCGACGCTGCCGACGCCCCGCCTTCGACTGCACGTAGACGTAGAACAGGTGAGCGCAGAGGGAAGGGTGAGGTTTGGCAGCTGGGGTCCTAGCAGCCTTTTCAGGCATTCATTATTTAGCCCGTCTAAAAATACATCAGAGGCTGCCTCCCCTCCAGCACATGGTGCATCCGAATTTCACAGCATTCTGCTCTCAGCCGCTCAATCTGATCTGAGGAGCTGCTTGATCTACTGTACATCAAGGTAGCGCGTTGTGCACAGACACGCGGGCGAACAAGCACAAAATATCACAGATGCACAAGGAGATCTGGATCCATTTAATCAGCACAACAGAACAGGAAACGCCAACGAGACACTGAGATATTGACATTTGTGCTATGAATGGGCGTTATTGTTATAAAAAAGAAATTCAGTCAAAGCCTAGAAACACTGTCGAGAGCGTGCTCATTTACGCCGACAGCACAGAAGCGTGACAGTAATTTGTACACAAGCAAGCAGAGCTCACAGCACCTCCAGACAATTAGCTAAGTGAGCCCGATGTGGCTCCCAGGCAGCGTCCTCCAACAACACCTCTCCCTCGCGATCCACGACGCAGTCCATGAAATCAAACATCCAACGGGTCGCAGATCGGACAGCGCTCCCTGTTAATTGCGTTGGGAGAGAATGTCAACCTAATTATTTCTGCGGCGCTGGAAATAATTCCGTGCAAATCTATTAGACGCGTGCGCCGCGCGAGTCATGTACGAGTCTCAGGAGTCAAAAGGGAGAAGGTCCAGCAGGACGGAGGAGCGGCTGTGACTCACGCCCAGATTACAACAGGACGGCTTCACCTTAAAGCTCCAGCATCGCTGCCACGGCAGGAGACAGCAGCACAGAATACATGTAATCAATAATCTTAATTTATAATAAATCATCTCAAAAAATCAAATACATTTGTTGCTACCACAGTGAAAGAATCATTGAAAACATTAACACAACCAAAACATAACACATCACTCTGCAAAGGACGTGGTTTAAGATAAACCCTCGTGACCCTCGTCCCCTCATCGCTCACGGAGAGGGTGCAGTGGAACTGGTTAGTGATTTTCAGTTTGGTCCAAGTGACTCCAAGATCTCCAATCAGCTCGAGCTCCAAATGAACGAGGGCGAAGCACACGGATCAATTTTGCATTTAGCCGCTTCAGGTGGAGAGGAGCCCCCTGTTCAAGGACAACACGCCTCCTCCTCACACGTGTGTGCGTGTGTGTGTGTGTGTGTGTGTGCGTGTGTGTGTGTGTGTGTGTGTGTGTGTGGCCAGGTTCAAACACATATATTCGTCTCCAAACTCAGAACATTTTATAGAAAAACGAGCTGCTCAATAATTGCAGCCGTGCCCCAGTTCTGAGCGCGGACTGATGGGAACACAGCGTTGAGGGAAGGTCCCGCGGACGTGAAAGGAAGACGACTTCAAAGACCGAGTGTGAGCCGGTGGCTCAAAGCGCGCTGAACGTGCACCACGCAGAATCTACAGCAGCATCTCAGCCGGCGAACGGAGCCCGTGGAGACGAGCCTTCCACCACGGAGTGATAACGATCAACAGGAGCTTCTCTGCAGAAAGCCGCCGTGCGAGACCCAGTTCTGCAGCGACGCATCAAAAATAGAGCCCACGCTTCCCTCTTCTCACTCGTGAGCTCTTTTAATGTCGGTGGTTTTACAGTTTAAACGATTCACGACAGGTTCGTTTGCGCAGATTGAGAAGAGAATTGAAGACAAATCTGATCCAGATTAATGAAATGCTGTAAAACTGAGAAGATACAACTCAAGTATTTGTTTTACATTTACAAGTATATTTACACCTTTCAAAGTAGGAAACCTTCAACGGAGCAACAACAACAACAGCTCTTGTGTTGTGTTTATACATGTTTTTAGTTGAATACATGATTCAAATATCTTCTATCTGATCTGCTGAACAGAGCTGTTACAGCTGAGAGGCCTTTGGTCGAGCAGCGTTGCACACATGTGAAGTGACACACCTTGAATCTGGAAATACAGGCTCAGGGAGCAGAGGCAGAGGTGGATCACAGGGCAGCGCTGAGTCAACACCCAGTTACACGCCTCGACTCTGCTGCCGCGGAGAGAGCGGCGCTGGACAATGGGCCATTTATCACAACCGTCCTCTGTCAGCGCCCGAACACACGGCATGTTCACACAAACACATACACACACGCACACACACACGCACGCACACGCATGCACACACACACATGCGCGCACACGCGCACACACACACACGCGCACACACACACACACACACACACACACACACGCGCACACACACACACACACACACACACACACACGTCTGCATTAAAAGCTACAGGTTAAAAAGTAAAATACTATTTCCTCTTCTGAAGCGTTGGAGTGATCGACTCTTTGACTCTTTGACTCCAGAGCGAGTGGTTCGACGCACACACGAACCTCGGCACACGCTGCTGACGGCGCAGAGCGTGAGGTTTACGTGTGTCTGTCTGCGGAGGAGCCAGACGGGCAGGAAGGGAGAGCGGAGCCAAATATGAAAAAAGGATGATCGCAGAGAAAGGAGGAGACGAGGGTGAGACGGGGGAGAGCGGGGGAGAGAGAGGGCACTCGGAGCGGAAATGCTCCAGTGCCTGTGCGGCCTGCCACCTCGCATCACACGGCATCCGCTGACAGATGAATGCAGGAGAGCCCAATAATAGAAGCCGAGGACCAACGCGGCGGCGGCGGCGGCGGTGGCGGGGGAGGAGCTCCCGGTGCACGGCCATGCGTGAGGACGGCGCGGGGGGAGACGGGGGTCAGCCGTCGCCACGGCGGCTCCCCCGTCTCAGCGGCTGCAGCCAACGCTGAGTTCCAGGCACAAACCCAGCATCGCTCCCATTTATCTCCGCCAGACCGCTTAACTTTTGGGTTCCGCTAAGACCACTTCAATACCGTTGCCATGGAAACCTGTACCTTCGGCTTAGGCTTGTTATGCAAGGTGGCTAATTTTACCCAGTTACCCTGTTCCTTGGTTTTGTTTTTCCGCTTTGTTTCTAAAGGTGCTGAGGGTGAGACTGAGAGGAGGCCTGATGTGAGCGCCGCCGCCGCCGCCGCCGCCGCCGCCGCCGCCGCCTTCAGAGGGAGACGACGTCCACGCGGACAGTCCTCTTCCACCACGACAAGCATGACGTCTCCACATCGGCACAGGTAAAATGCAAAGACCTCTGAAGCTTGGCCTTGAACGCATCCTGTGTCACACACGTGAGCGTTTCCTCCCTGTGCAGGAACAGGCTCCTCTAAAGAGCGTCTGCCTTTGTTGGTGCGTGGAATCGTATGAATGCTGTACAGTACGAGTGACTCACGTCTCAGACTGTGTGTATATGCAAATGTGTGTGTGTGTGTGTGTAGCAGTGCAAGGTGGGGTTAGTGTTTCAGGCAGAGCTTACGTAAATTGAATGCAGCCGGGGTAATAGGCTGCTGGGATCCTTCCATGTCTGTGTAAAGCTATTATAATAGGCGTCAAAGTGAAAGGAGCGATAAGAGGGCATTGACTGCAGCTAGAAAATGAAATCCAGCTCTATCGCATCGGAAGCCTCACAGTGTGAAATCCACCACTACAATGCCACTGTAAAATTAGCTTTACAAACACACATCCTGCTGAACAGCCTCTTAATATACGAAAATGAGGTTGTTTTGGAAAACTGGGCTGTTCAGAGGCGTTTAACATGTTTACGTCTGATTGTGGAGGAATGTAAAGCGGTTGGAAGGGAGAAGCTGGTGAACGCGCTGGTGTGGCTGGGTGGCCCTGAATACCTGAATCACACACACACACACACACACACACACACACAGGCAGATAGACACACACGCACACGCACACACACACGCACGCACACACACAGGCAGATACACACACACACACACACACACACACACACACACACACACAGGCAGATAGACACACACGCACACACACACACACGCACGCACACACACAGGCAGATACACACACACTCACACACAGGCAGATAGACACACACGCACACACACACGCACGCACGCACGCACACACACGCACGCAGATACACACAGGCAGATACACACACAGGCAGATACACACACAGGCAGATACACACACAGGCAGATACACACACACACACACACACACAGAGGGAAATCAACTACGAGGATAAACATCCAGTGGAGTCTGACGCCCGCATTCTCTGTCAGGCAGTGACATCATCATCGCGCCTGTCAAACGTTCGTCTTTCACACGTGCGGCTGTTTCACCGCATATTAAACATGGGCATTGACAAATAACCGCAGGCTAAATCGGCCCTGGACGTTCCAGTTTACACGCAGTGTCAGGTTTGAGGAGTGTCCTGGGGGGCGATGAAGAGTAATGTGATCCCTCATCCATGCGGTGGTCAAACACATGCAGCGTCTGTGAGGTCTGCGTCTAAACCAGTCTGTCGACGGATCGGAGGTTGTTTAAATGTGCTATTTGAATGTATAGACGCCTCAGTTACTGGGAGGCAGCCGTGTATTTATAGGGGTAAAAAATGAAGACGAGCTCCAGTGATGTCACTTTGTTGATTAACATTTTAATCAGTGTCCGACCAGCTCCACCACGGACTTAATGAACGTAATAGCTTTCTCTGGCTGCCTTTTAAAAGGTCAGCGGTGCATTAGACGACGCTGCCGAACGGCTGCCTGTCTCCTGGGCCTGACAGAGACTCATGCACCCAGTGGGAGCTGCGTCTCAAAGGTCCTGCTGGTTCAACTGGTTTGATGGAAAAGCGGGATTCGGCGTTCGGCCCGTTGCCTCAACCTACAGCCGGTTTCCAGTCTGACAGCCACTCGTGTCCTCCTCAAGTCCCATAATCCTCGGCTCCTCTGTGGCCCGTCAATACGGCTGTCACCGCGGACAGCGTCCCCGTCAGGGAGACTGATGTCTGGCTGCACGGGTGAACGGACAGATGGGCAGATGGAGGGACGGCTGAGTGCATGTGTTTGTCTGTGTTCCCCCATTAGGCCTCTCCAGCGCTACAGTAATCCAGTCTATTTACACAGATCCATTTTTTTGTTTCTATGTGCCAGAGTAACAAAATTGGTTTAGTGGCCGTAAGCCGGGGAAGCGGCGCTCGCCAAAACCCCGCGCTGGTCCGTCCTCCACCATTCTCCTGTCACTACAATCTCACATTGAAACAGCAGAGGTCTGTGGAGCATCAGAGGCGAATGGGGAAATTCATATCAGTAACGCTGCTCTGCAAATGGGATTTTTATCAGTGTTTTATATTCTCATAAATGTATTAAAAAGTATATAAAGTGTTTGTTGCAGACGCTTTGCTGCTTCAGAAGTTTAGTGGCAACAACGGACTTTTAAAGTCAACTTCTAACTTCTCGAATGAATTTTCTCTTCAGAAACAACAATGCTGTGATTTTGAGAGCGGACAAAAGCCGCCAGAACTCTCCCGGCGCGTTGAGGAGCCGGGAAACAATATGAGCTTTCAAACCCATCCTTTTTTTTGTTAATTGGATATTTTATGAAGTGTAAAATACAAGCGTAATTCGTGATTCACCAGCATGCACGATTCTATTTCCCTTAATTTAATAATGTGCAAAAATGCATCTTCATAAGTGATTCAATGCATTATTGAAGATGACAGCACCAAACAAGTAAAGGATGCGTATGAACATTCATTACACAATATCGGAGGGAGCTAAAAATGTCATTTTCATCATCCATATTTTAAATTAACTTTGAGGAGCTCTGCCTCCGCTGGCGTCCGCATTAGTCTATCCAGAGAAAGCCTTTACTTTTTTATTAACTCTTCAAATGTCAACCTGCACACGGCCACCGCTGCACACACAAACCCACCTTAATATCGCTAATGTCAGCTTTGGACTGTAATTTCAGAGAAAAATACACTTTTCATCCTACACGTTCCCTAGAAACCACCCCGGGTGATGGACGGTACCGCCGCCGCCTTCACCCGGGCCGGGCCCTGCGTCGTTTTGGATCCGTTTGCAGCGACGCGGGTGTGGGAGGACGCCAGCGGCTGCTCAGCCAGGTATGAAAGCAGGCGGCCAGACAGACGGGGGCTCGGGGTCGGAGGCGGATGTCGAAGCACAACCCGGCTCAGTGTGCGATGAATCAGAGGATCACGACGGCGCGCTGCATCATCAGCCTGGAGCACCGGTGCAAAGACTCATCAATGTGTGGAGGGGAGGCGGGTTCACACACGGCGCTTCCAGGCTGTTTGTTAGACTGAACAAGCAGTCGGAGGCGTCGCCCTGTTGGTTTTAGGAGAAGGCGACGGGATTTCTCCCAATAATGCACAGAAGTGATTTGTGAAACCTGCTTTTAAAACCAGAGGTCGACTGTTTTGCTCGGGGTCCGTCTGCGTGAACCAGTCGAGCTGGAGCTTCCACTCACTGACGACAGACGACTTCACATTTTCCTTCAGGAGTTTTTAAGGCGCGGAGACAAATTCACGTTTCCCTTAATTACAGCGAGTCGCCCCCTGAGCGGCAACGCGCCCCCTCCACATCCTCACACCGTCTCCCAGCGCGCGGCCTGCGGGACTGAGTCACGGGAGTCAACGGCTGCTTTGATTCATAATAGGGTTGTTTGCTGTCTTTTACCCTGGAGCCGTGTGGGACCAGTGAACTCCTCCTCAGTAAATGAATGTGCAGCACCAGCAACAACAGGCGACTGGAATAAATGACACCAGGTCAAAAAAAAAAAAAAAGAGGTCTTTATCAAATTTTCAGAAGTGAAACCACGGCTTGTGAACGCATCACTGCTGTTTTAGGCAAAGACAGAACCCCGACAACAACAGACGAAAGGCTTTTAATCCACAATATAAAAACTTGCAGGACCCAAGAAATAAACTTCTACTTTGTTTTCTCTCCTCCCGAGTCTCAATAGACTGTGTTTTTTAAACTGGTTTTACCTGAATCCAGGAATTTGTTAGCATCAGCTCCGACCCTCTGGACGTCAGCCTTTGTTTATCTTCATGCTCTGAGATACAGTTTTCACAAAGCGTAAATACCTGAGTCATGGTTGTGGCTCGCATGCCAGGGCCCGTCTGCGTCTCCGGACAAGCGTAGGCAGTCGCTGCCATGTCATTATTTATAAAAGCCACTCTGGGAGAGCGCCTGCATATTTATGAGTTTAAATTAGTCAGAAATGTGCAGCTCGGGAAAGTTCCAGTCCCAGGATTCATTGTTGCGAAGACTCTTTAAAGCTTAAACACCTAAAAAAGCTTTGACCATCCTCAACTAGAGAAAGAACTGAACCTGAAGGCAGCTGATATTAGTTTTTCTATTAAACCATATTTTCTCCTTCATATTTGTTGTATGAAGCTTCTGCAGCATCTGCTGCTCGTCACGATCGACTCTGTGCTTGTGAGGTGAACTTTAAGGCAATTTACTTTCAAATCGCTAAAGTGTGCTCAGATTCACATAAGCCTCATCATCGTGACTCAGTAATACAGAACAAACGCCTTGTACATTAGAAATGAATCACTTTAACACACAGATGGGAATTTAACTCAACAAGAAAGGGCAAGAAATCGTTTTTTAATCAACATACTTTCTGCAGAGGTTGAACTGGGACAGACCATAGTCTGCAGCAAGAACTAGAGGGACATGTGCCTGAAAACCCATCCAGCCCAGACCGTGCTCAGTAAGTGGAGCATCTCTGTGAGCAGGAGAGCAGCATAATACACTAACAACACAGTCAGTGAATGGTTTTAGGAAGTGAATCCACAGTTTCCACCCGTGCACGTTAGCATCGCAGCATACGAGGTAACTGATACAACCAAGCTCGAGGTGAGTGACTGAATGAAGCTGCCGCTTCATGTTATAGATTTTAGTACTTTTAGTTTTAATTTGATAACGTGTAGAAGTAATTTCCAACATCTCTTCTCTCAAAGGAATTAACCCTTCGGGAAAAGATGATGCGACTGCAAATTGCCTTTTGCAAGACAGCAACATCTCACTTGAGAGAGAGAGAGAGAGAGAGAGAGAGAGAGAGAGAGAGAGAGAGGGAGACTCCTCTGTGTGTTTACCTGCACATGCGAGAGCTCCTCCGGCTCATTGTGACATGCTGCTCTGCTGCACCGTCGCTGCACGAGGCACAGAGACACACTACAAAGCTCTAGGTGTGCGCATCAGTGGTGAAACACGTCCCACATATGATCTGATACGAGCACGCTCCACTTCTCCACAGTCGCTCTAAAGGCTGGAGACGCACGAGTGGCGAGCGTGAACGCAGGCGTGGAGGCTGCAGCTCCACACTCAGCAGACAGTCGTCGACGCGGCGCGTGATTTCAAGCGGCGCTGGATTAATTCTGTCACAGACGCTTAAAAATAGTCACCCCACACGTCCATGCTGGCGACGAGAGCGGCCGCACGCCGCCGCTGTGCGTTACACAACAGACAGCGGCTCCCTCTGCCCCCTCCCTGACGCTCAGCCGTCGGTCGGCGGCCGCGGAGCGCGAAGCCGCCCGTAATCAGATTAGGCAGTGACTGCGGCCTCTGCTTCCATCCAGCCAGCGCTGCATCCACCGTCAGCGACAGCTGCGTCATGTGGAGGAGCATGTGCACGCTGCGAGCAGACGGATTAACGTGCTGATGTGCGTACGTGGACAAATGGGCCCGAGAAGCAGCCGCGGTGCCATTTACCACCGTGGCCCGACCGGCTCCGATACACGCAGGGCCCGTGTGCAGCGGACACAGCTGTGCTCAGATTATCTCCCTCTCCACAAAGGAGCGCGAGAGGCGGCGATTAACGGTGCTGCGATGACCCTGAGACACAGAGCCCTCGCTGCGCCGCCGCCGCCGCCGGGGGCGGACGAGCGCCGCTCACCTGGACGCTGGCGTCCCGGCCGGATCCGCCCGCCTCAGCCCTAATGTCTCATTGGCATTCAGTCGCACGCCTGCAGCAAGCGGCGGATGGAAAGCTCGGCGCTAGTTCACCGCTATTAAGATTCTACAAAGCCAGCCGTTCCCCTGCCGCCACAAGCACACAGAGAGCCGCACGGCCGAGGAATAATAAGAGAGCTGCAGGGATGGAGAAGGATGGAGACGGATGGAGGAGGATGGAGACATATGGAGGAGAATGGAGAAGGATGGAGAGGGGATGGAGACGGATGGAGACGGATGGAGGAGGATGGAGACATATGGAGGAGGATGGAGACATATGGAGGAGGATGGAGACATATGGAGGAGGATGGAGGAGGATGGAGAGGGGATGGAGAGGGGATGGAGAAGGATGGAGACGGGTGGAGGAGGATGGAGAGGGATGGAGAAGGATGGAGAAGGATGGAGACGGGTGGAGGAGGATGGAGACATATGGAGGAGGATGGAGGAGGATGGAGGAGGATGGAGAGGGGATGGAGAGGGGATGGAGAAGGATGGAGACGGATGGAGGAGGATGGAGACATATGGAGGAGAATGGAGGAGGATGGAGGAGGATGGAGACATATGGAGGAGGATGGAGAGGGGATGGAGAAGGGTGGAGACGGGTGGAGGAGGATGGAGAGGGGATGGAGAAGGATGGAGACGGGTGGAGGAGGATGGAGAGGGGATGGAGAAGGATGGAGACGGGTGGAGGAGGATGGAGAGGGGATGGAGAAGGATGGAGAAGGATGGAGACGGGTGGAGGAGGATGGAGACATATGGAGGAGGATGGAGGAGGATGGCGGAGGATGGAGAGGGGATGGAGAGGGGATGGAGAAGGATGGAGACGGATGGAGGAGGATGGAGACATATGGAGGAGAATGGAGGAGGATGGAGGAGGATGGAGACATATGGAGGAGGATGGAGGAGGATGGAGAGGGGATGGAGAAGGGTGGAGAAGGGTGGAGGAGGATGGAGAGGGGATGGAGAAGGATGGAGAAGGATGGAGACGGGTGGAGACGGATGAAGTAGGATGGAGAAAAGATGGAGAAAGGATGGAGAGGGATGAGCGTAGCCGACCCGGGCCAGCCGCGCGACCTTGGCAGCCATTCCGAACACTGGGCTGTTCACAGAAGGCTCCGGGGCAGCGGCCGCTTGGCCGTTGGCACCGCGGGACCGGCTCGTCAAAATCCCCCACCACAAGAGGGCAAATCCCCGGCGCGAACGCATGGTCACGCCGCCCCCGGAGCCGCGAGCCGCTGCCTATCAGAGCCCACCAGGAGCCCTCGCCCTCGCTAATCACCCTCTGAAGGAGCAGGCTAATTCAGATGTCAGGGCCCATTACCTGTGAGCAGTCTGGAGGTGACCGGAGCCCCCACACGCAGCCATAAACACCGGGTGGGGGATAATGCACATCTGGATCACAGGGAAAGTGGCTAAATGAGCGCCGGCTGATTGTGGCCGCACAGCGACTGCTGTTGCATGAAGACGACGTCCTTCGTCAGTCAAATCCCGTACGCCGGATGGAAAGATGGAAAGAAGAAGTTGCACGAGACAAACGCCTTCAGATTATAGTCACATCCTAAATAAACAACTTTGGGGGCTTGAGCTCTTTATGACCCTATTTTGGTATTACATATTTCGGGGTTTCTGCAGGTTCCAGGGGATGATATGATAAGATGAAATCCATTTTTTATGACACCACAAGCATCTCGACGTCTACAGATCTCCTGCTTTTGGAATAGAGCAACAGATAATGGTTTTCTACTGGAGAATATGCCGGCTACACAACATCAGCCGCGACGAGCAGCATAAAGCAGCGTTCCTCACAAAGCGGGCAGACGGAGCAGTGGGTAATGAGGGCAAATAGCACGCGGGTCAAAGCAAAAATAGCCACTTCGGATCCCCATCACTCCTCTGTGATGCAGCGAGCAAACTCTGCTCCGCCGCTAAAGCTCGGAATAACACTGATGATGCAAACGGCAGTAGGACCCCTTAATAAATACATATTTACTGCGCCAGGATTAGAATTAGTCATTATATCGCAGTGTGAGCGCTAACAGGCGTTTAAGGCGACAACAGGCTCTTTAATTGGAACAGGCACTGAAGGCAGCGAGGAGCTAAAATCCCCCAGAACCTCCCACTGATGAATAAAATATCCCACAGGAAAGTGTACACACTGTAAACACCCAAATGCTATTTGTATGCTTTGGGATTTTATGGCCAATGCTTCTGAAGACAATGGGGCGAGTGACAATTCTCTCACGCTGGAGAAGCGTCTCGGGAAACGACTTCATCCCCAGGTGTGTGTCCATCGCTCTCGGCTCTGAGGACGAGGGACACACACATCATGTCCAGAAGCTGCCAGCGCCAAGGTTTCCACGTCCACCGCTCTGTGGTTCTTTCACGCAAGATCATAACTCTGCTCCTTTGACAGAAAAAACAAAAGACATACAGCAAATAACAATATCAACGGCGACGTGTGTCAAATATGTGGCTACACAACGGCGTGTGCGATACAAAGCTCTTAATCTCATTGTGGGATTATTTCTCCTGTGACGCATCATCAGCCGAAGTCACTGCGGTGGAGCCGTTGTTCCAGACGCCTCGGCCGTGATCGGCATTTACCTCCAGGCCCTCACTCATCTGCAGTCTCAACCCGGCACCACCTCATCAACTCCTGTTTACTCTGTGATCGTCGCCGGTGCCGGTCGAGAGCAGACGCAGTTTGAATGAAGCGGGAGGAACGAGCTTCGCGGCGGCACGTGTAGAGGATCTGTGCAGATCGAGACGGACGTTTGCAGTAATGTTTACTTTTAGATCCGTGTGTGTGTGTGTGTGTGTGTGTGTGTGTGTGTAACGCTAAGACAGCATTTCTCTAAAGGCATGACAGCTGCCTGAGGCACATATGGGAGACGCTTGATGAGAGTCACAGAGGACAAACAAGCTGTACATCAACAAAATGCTTTGTGGGACGATATTGCAAAAGGCCAGACGGGTAAAAACACTAAGTGGCTACAGAGGAATAAATGAAACGGCGAGACGGAGACTTTAGTCCTTTTTGAATCGTTATAGTTCCATAACAAATTGCAGGACACATTCTAATTGGACTGATGAGTGGGTGTATGTGCTACTTCATTTATAATGATACATTAAAATCTATATTCCTTGTGAGTCACAGAAGGCTGTAATATAAAGCCAACGCAGCTACAGTTGTTAGATCAAATGCGTTTTTGAGTGAAGATCAAATCCCCGGCCTCGGCAGAGCCGTGCCTCAGCCAGAGCCACACTAATGAGGTGAGGTTGGAAGGCTGGCGATGCTCAGCCATGGAACCGGGCCTCTGGCGCCGTGGCAACCGCCTCGCGTTCACCGCGTGACAGACCGACTCCAGCACGGACTGGTCTGACGTGTGCGACGCACTGGTAGAAGCCTTTAACGCGCGCTGCTGTGAAACAACAACCTCGCTGACTGCTCACATCCGCTGCTTTTTATCCCTCCATCACCGTCATGGATCCCACTTTGAACCCGTCCTCACGTTGACGTCCCTGTTTGTCAGATCAGCTGAGCTGCGCCCACGCGTCTCCATCCACCTTCTAGGCGGCGCAGACGCAGTCCCCGAGGTGGACCTGCGCTAATGTGTGGAGCGGGAATCGCTGCGTAAAAACGCAGTAACGGCACTCAGCAGATGCCATTTCCATGACAACCAAGCAAAGTTCCCCCTAATGAACGGCGCGAGGCAACGCTCCTCACAACACACCGACACTCAATGCTTTTGTCGAGTTGCGCTAGTAATTTAGCGCGTTTCGACAACAAATGCAGACGGTGGAGGCTTAGAAGAGAAAAACTTAAAGCACTGCAGCACACGTTGGAAAATGTTCAGCTGTAATATGAAGTTCACAGTCAGAAGAAGCGCTCACATGGTCCTTTAGGCTCTTTTCTCAGCCTGTGGTGTGTGTTTCGACGAAAGCAGCGGCCGTGGAATGAATGGTGCAATATTCTCCTTTTATTTCATTTCAGTGTCTAGCAGGCGCTTGCCAAGTTTATTTTTCTCATATTCTCTTACATCCACATTAAATTATTAAACATTTTACTATCTGCACTTTATTGTGGGCACAGTGGAGGTTTGAACATACGTCTACTCCTCCACTGACCTGGTCCACGAAGCACAGTTGAGACAGACTCAGATCACATGCAGTGATACGTTCTCTAGGCTGTTGTGCAATTAAAGTTACCCAGAGGTGGAAAAGCAGCTCCATAAGCACCAAACAGTCAATTATCCAGCGGCAGATCAACAGGATCGGTGGTCACGCCTCAACAGATCTCAGCAAAACAAAGCCAGCGTCTTGTTTAATCTGCACAAAAGCGCTTTAATCACCTAAAACTCGCGGAGAAAGGGCTCATTGAGTGTCGTGGCACAGGCGCCGGGACGCGAGGAGTCTCAGGACCGTCTCCGAGGCACCGGCAGATGTCTCCGGTTGTGGGACCGGGCTCTCCGGGTCGCCGTATACTCCCGTTCTCCCTCGTTTCGCAGCCAACTGCGAATCTTTTCGCGGTGACAAAGCATCACCCGTCAAGAGGATGATTCCATGGAGAGGCACTTCCCAATATGAGAGGTGCATTAATCTGATTAACCCACACTCACTGTTACCGTTCCATCCAGGGGCTTAGGGACGCGTGTCACTCGCTATTCTTCTCTATTGGCTTCACTATTCAACCGGATCTGAAGCACACAATATTTTTTAATCACCTGTAAAACCTGCAGCAGGTTTTTCTTTTCCCAAATTCAGTTAAAAGTGTTAACTGAAAAAACTTAGGAGCTCAGAGACGATACGTTCTGCAGACGAGTCGTCTCATTATCATCCATTAAGACAAAGCAGCTAAACGAAAAAGCGACTATCGTCTTCCAATCAAAGTGTTGTAATTCTCACATCCCACAAGTGTTTGAGTATTTCTGCTAATTAAAAAAATATTTAACATAATAATGTAATGTGATGACCATGTTTGGCTTCACAAATGTATTGTGGTAAAATCTATTTGAGCTCACTAGGAAGAGTGCATCGAATCAAGGAGAGGACGAAGATGCTACGATTATTGGATGACGTCAAAGCAACTTGACCACAGGTTGAACATGTGCATTAACAGCGCGTGCACAAACTACTATCAAAGCAGCGGAGGAGGAATTCTGGGATGGCATTCATGAAGCTCTCCTTCTCTGAGCCCCAACTAAGGGTACAGGCAGAAATAGATTCCTGTACCGAGCACAGAGCTTTTATTAGAGGCATCGCTGAGCTTAATCAAAGATAACGATGGAAACGGGCACATCCGCCCTGAAGCAGGCTCAGTGCGAGCGTCCTCGTCTCAAAGCAGCGAAAAGGTACGTATGTGAGACTGCATGTGAGAGAGGCGCCTGCTGGAAACCCCCAGAGACTGTACGATACACAAAAAGCAGCTCTAGCAGAGGAAGCTGGCCGTTTTCAGCCATTTTCAACGAGGACCTGAGAAAGAGAACGAGCATGCATCCTGTCTGTCTATGCCTAAAACCACATGTGCAGCCTCCTAGAGGCTCCACAGCTGCGCGGGGAGCCCACCGGCTCCCTGTGACGAGGCAGGAAAGCACCGGGGAACATCTGGAAGACCCACGGAGTGTTCTGGTCCCTGACGGCCACCGTGATGTCACCGCGGCTCCAACAGCTGATCCACTCCCTGACTCAATTATGCAAGAAGTGTGAATTAAACATGAGGCCACCACAGGGGAATGTACACACACACACACACACACACACACACACACACACACACACACACACACACACACACACACACACACACACACACACACACACACACACACACACACACACACACACACGCGATTGTGACAAATAACAGCTCCATCTGTAAACGCCGATGCCAGAGGGACGCATTAACGAGCAGCTCACGTTCACGTGACTGTGACCGAGTGGACACGGAGGCCGGGCGGGTTTGGCCGAAACAGGTGAACAAACAGGTGAGGGGGGATATTGCCATCGCTGCGACCTACTACTTCCCTGTGAGCTTTAAAGAGCAAAAACAGCCTTGCGTGGGAGTCAAGCCCAGAGCCAGAGGCAGAGCCGATTTTCTCTCCATCTCTCTTTATGTCTCTCTCCCCCATGCGTCTCTCTCTCTCTCTGCCCTTTATTAATCATCCTTGGTTAGTGGGGCAGAGAGCGTAGTGTTAGGAGCTCTGGGGAGTTTAGAGCCATGAAATACACACAACATAGGCTTGTGTGTACGCACGCTAATAGGCACTGGTCCCAAATCTAAAAGAATAAATCTTCTGCTTTCATCTCTGGTTCATTTGGAGAAGATATAAAAATCCGTAGAATAAAAAGAAGATATGGAAAATGGCCACACAAATGCACACACACACGCACGCACACGCACGCACGCACACGCACACACAGCTGAGCTTCGGGGGCGCGAGCCTGCGATCCTGGGACCCAGCTGCTGCGTCTGATTCTGATGTAACCTTTTGAGCAGCCCGTAAACAAGCAAACAACCTCCACTCCTGCACGGAGCCCTTAACCTGCGGACAACAGGCCTCATTACCACAGCGCCCGGGTGTCGCAGCCAGCGGCAGCATCCTCCAGGAGCTGGATGCGGGATGCTGGATGCTGGGGCCAATGGGCAGCGGCGCAGGCTGAATAACTGAGGATGTGATTAGGCCTTATTGCTATGCATGTAAGTGCACTCAGCCTGGAAGGATGCATCTGGGCCGCGTGCCATCGCTACCATTATCACTCGATCGCCCCGTGAAAGTGGTGAGGGAATCGGCCAGTTGGACGTTATGGACAGGAGGACGTGTACAAGTCTAGGATGTCCTTTAGGAAATGGTGGACGGACGCATCCGGACTCACATTCAGCTTTGATTCCGAACCAGCTCTGGTTGCGGCTACACTAACTGGATCACGTGTAAGCAGAGTTTAGAGGATGAGGACGGTTTACCGACAAATGCAGTTGCTACTGTGAGACATTTGAGTCATTTGCCTCTCAGCAGAACACGTAGCGGCCGCTTTCTGTTTGCACCTTTCCCACTGGGTGTGTTCGTAATTGTTAGGATTGTTGCAGTGGCAACATATCAAAACCTTGTGCGCGCAGCGCGTGTGACTGAAGCAAAGTCAACGCACCTGGTTTCACCGTCTTCAGGCGAATCGGCTCCCGGAAGTGTCGGATGACGGCCAGCGTGTCGCGGTTCGTGAGTCCACTGACCGGCGTCCCGTTGACCTCCAGCAGGACGTCTCCGTAGTACGGCAGCTTCCCGACGTGGCACGCCAGCACGTCCAGCTTCATCTGGCCCAGGTGCGGGAACTGGCCCAGCTCCGCGCCCCCCAGCACCTCCACCACGGAGCCGAAGTCGCCCAGGTTCCCCCACGACACCGCGCATTCCACCACTTTGCTGGACCAGTGCTTCTTCTTCTTCAGGGTTCTGGACATGGCTGCTCGCTTGTCGAAGGACCGACCGACGGTGCCGCTGCTTTCAGTCGCCTCGGTGCGCTGCGGTTAAACGAGCGGCCTGGTGAACCCTCCGGAGTTGTTCTCCCGACCTGCTGGGGATCTCATCTCCCTGACGCGCGCGAGGCTGCTCTCAAGCCGCGTGTCCTCCGCTGAGAGCCGTCATCCCGGGGACTCACGCGCCGCCGTGCGCACGGTAACCAGGGCTGCGCGATTCCAAACGCGCCGCGTGCGTAAAACGGGAGAGTTGACCGCGACGAGATGGTCGAAACGGGGCTTGGCCGAGGTTTGACGCTCCCCTCCGCTGCTCCGGAGCCAGACGTGCGCTTCGCGTCGCCACTCAACGAGCCTCCGACGACGGACGAGCGCCCCGAACTCAACGTAAACAGTCCTTTACTCACGCGGCGGCGGATCGCGCAGTGTCCGTCGCTGAAACGTAGTGCGTCAGTGAGCGCCTCATACCTGTGGCCGCGCCGGGAGCGGGCGCGCGGCGGGTGGGCGGGCGCTTTGTGCAGTTTGGATCCGGCTGATCCGACAGACGTGCGCGAGCGTTCGGCTGCTACGGGTTTGAACACACCTGGCACCGCCGAGGGAGACGTCGTCAGGCGCCGAAACGCCCCTTTACGCTCGGCGGCGTCGGCGCGTCCCAGACGCTCGCGCGGGCTCCATCATCCGGCGTGACGCGGTACTAGAGGCAGACGGCGGCAACCGCTCCGCTAACGATCTCTGTAACTTATCATCACATCCGTCTGAACTGTAGGTCAATGGAGCCAACGTGATCCGGCGTGTTTAGCGCGGTGCGTAACTGCGTAACAGTTGGGACGGATTTAAAATACGATACAAAAAGGACAATGAGACTGAACAAAGGTTCCTAATACTACGCCTATAAAACATATGAGGGCTAATTATGGCTGTTAATTCGTACAGAGTGAGGTAAGTGCTCATGGGTGGGTTAATAGTGTCTCCACAGCGCCACCCACTGACGTCATCGGCACACTTCACATCATTTGCTGCTCCAGTTCATGCGTCCCCCAGGTCTTTGATGGTTTACCTCCGCAGCACCACGCTCATCCTCGCCATCATCTCCAAGACAACGAGCGACTGCCTCCATTTAATCTCTAGCTGTGAGTTCAGCGTGGGATAAAACCCGCGACCGTGTAGTAAAAGACTGGGGATGATGCAACGCGACGCGAATGCGTCTTTGAAAGTTGATTCAGCCCTTTTAAATGTCACTTCATCTCTGCGGATACGCAGCCGCGTCTCACAGCGCGTTATAAATGATGCACAGCTTGTTTTTGCCAAAACGTCTCCAAAACAGCCTGACGGGATGTGACAATTTAGACACGTTGACTCACACGGCACTCATATGTCAGCACCATGTTGCATGACTTCATTAACTTTAGACCTGGAAGTGGGGAACACGCCTTCTCCAGTATTTATGAAGCAGCAGCAGCAGCAGCCTCTCTGCTCTGGGTGTGATGCATTAGCAGTCTGTGTTTAAATACAGTTTCCATCCTGGACGCGGTGCTGAATAATTCATCAGCTCGTAGCGGGTGATTAACAATGCTATCATGTCTTTGATGGAGATTTTAGAGTGAAGCTGTGTGCAAAACAAGCTGCAGACTTTAAAAGGCTGAAGCATTCGGATTCAACTCGCATCCAGTGTTTCCTTGGATTCATCTGGATTTATGCAGGGAAGCCTGGAAATGGCTTCTATTCCCCTCAGTGTCAGGCAGCTGATGGACTAAGAGTTTTTAAAACTGATATTAGCTGGATTTAAACTGGCTTGACATCCCAAAATCCAGATTAAAGACGGCTTGGCCTTTTAAATCGTCCCTCAGTGTGCCCACAATTCAGACTGGAATTACATGCAACCAGAATCAAACCCTGCCAGTTTCTCTTCCAGTCCTTCAGACGTCAGGGAAAAACCTGCACATTCCTTGATTAATAAATTATCTGCTTGGACAAACATTTCAATCATTTTCAATGTTCCATCTTCAAAACATGAACATTCTCTGGCTTACTTTGTTATCACTAGTAAAATTGGTTGAACAAACCAAACTTAAGGCCATCTCTTCAGAAAAATGCAACTGGAAGTTTAAAAAAAAATTCTTACTTCTACCAAAGATTTGAGACACATTCAGCATTCAAACAGAACTATGAAAATTCATTTTTAATATTTGCGTAATGGCTATGTAACAAAAAGGGGTCTTTAGACATACTTTACAGAATGTACATAAAAACAAGATAAAACAAACAAGAAAGGCAAAACTTTTTTTTAAAAAAGCAGCACATATTTCCAGAGCAGTTACTGCTAAACTTTGGTATAAAGTCACGAGGACGTTCAGGGAAGAAAACAACACGGATGCACATTGCGTTTTGCTGTGTTGGCAGAAAATATTGACAATGAATCAATGTTTGTCCCTTGGGGGACGTTGCTCCATTAGGACAACTTCTCACCGCAAGTTTTCATTTGAATTTGCTGATGACTTGGACAGTGGCAGTGCCCTCGGTCAACAGTAGGAAAGAACCTTTAAAAGGAGTGCGACGAAACACAGAGCAAGGAAAGCGACATTGTTTCTACAGTCTTGGCTTGGAAAACTGGATCACTATCTATTTAGTACAGAGGAATGTCCTGATTTTGGTAATTAAGATGCAAACATGACCTGACACAATACGAAAACAAGTTGGAACCAAACAATGAGTGCAGGAATGACAGGCATGCTGCACTGAGGGCGTGGAGGTGAAGACGCCTTCACCTCCAGCCAGTAGCCAGTCTGCTACAGTAGGAAGGTTCTAACTAACGGTGGGGTTAGATCTGAGCCACACGGTCTCACATCTGCCTTTTAGTGTCCTCAAACATTCTGTCTCACTACGAGAAGGTCAGAACAAAAGCAGCAGGCAGCAAAAGCCTTCATCACACACAAATAAACCTCACAATGACAGCAGCCGATGGTAACGTCCTGCAATAAATACTTTAATATAGGTATGAATGTGCTGCACACGGTGACGTGATCCTTCGAGATGTTTATTCTGCATTGTTTTAATTTGCTTGCCCTCATAAACGCAGCAGACACGAGAGACAGTTGGAGGAGGATTCAGACATTGTTGCAGGGCTGAGTTACTACACGGCATCAGCAAGTGCAGCAATGAGGAGGACTTAACAAAGACAACGCACGGGATCAAACCTGATCAAGTCCACATCCTTTCAAACGCACAAAGCAAACGTTGCATCTACTGTTTCCATCGTGTTCCTGAACCACCGTGTAATCGCCTGTAACACTGCGGCTAAAGGGGCATTAAATAAATACGATTTTAAAGTTACTGCAGTGAGTCATATGTCACGTCTCCTTGCAACCGACATTGAATTCAATAGATAACTAGCTTTATGTACACATACATACATAAAATAATACAATACATTCTCATTTTTCACAGTCCCAAGTGAAATTCTAGGCGTAATCAATATCTACAGGAGGATTGTGAACGTTTAGAGATTAGAATCGTGATGCTAAATCCCCACAATGTGAAACAACATGCACACTGCATAATAAAGATCAGCACCATTAAATTAAGTGCCTGTAAGACATGACAAGTCAAAACAAATCAGTGCATTTCGTAGAGAAACCACGTCAGCTGATCGAGGTTGTTGGAAAGGCCATCAAATAAACAACCGCTTAGACGGCCAGCAAAACTAGGATTGTCACATGTGCAAAGAACTGAGTTCTACCCAAACTGCTTAGTCAGAAAATCATCAATGAACCCTTTGATTTTGACACAAGACAAAAACAAATTCAGATAAAGCGGATACAGGATATTCATGTGTGTTCATAATATACACCACATTTTGGTGTCACCGTCTCTGCAAAAACAGCTACAGATCACAGTTCAGATTGGAATCAGTCACTGTAAGTGTGGGAACGCGGGACGTATACTTTCAAGGTTCTTTTATATTAACAACCACAATCTGCTGGTCAGAGAACTTCACCCTTTTAAAACCCTCTGTCCGCGCTTGGGAGGAGATGGTTTGTAGATTCAAGCAAAGTCATGTCGGCTGCTCCAGCCGGTGTCTGTACCAGAGATGATGTGTAAAACTGCAGGCGTGTCCACACCAACGTACCATTAGAGTTCCATAGCAGCAGGGACGAGGGACAGAGCTTGTGGAGACGCGACCGTGTGTTGGCATTCTCTCTTGCATGGCTCTTTAAAGCATACATTCATAGATTTCTCTAGAAAGATGACAAAGGGAAGTGACAGGGGGTCTGCAGAGGTGGAGCTGTCAAGCAGGAGCTTACTTTAATCACAGGTCCATGTCTCCAGCCTGACAGCAGTCTTTCAATAGTGGATAATGTTAGCGTGTCCTCTTGAGTGAAGGGGGAATGTAAACATACAAGAGAGCATCTTTGGCAGAATGTGAGGAGTCTCTTTGGAGGTAGTGGGTGATGGGAAGGTGGTGCAGCAATAAGGAGTCAGAGGCAGAAAGTGGGTGGTGCATGAGGACCTACGTGGGAGCAGGGTGCTCCTGAGGGTTAGTCCTTGTAGAGGCACTTCTGTGCTGCTGTGTGCACTGCCTGGCTAAACAGTCCACCTCTGCTTCCTCTGCCCTGTCAGCAGGCGAAGTCACAACGGGTGTCCTGTGTAGAGTCACTGTGTGCTGGGACACTCCCAGGTGAGGCTTCCAGGAAGGATCTTCCTCTTGTCCCCACAACGACCTGCAAACTGTGTCTGCAGAGTTTGAACAAGAGACAACACTTTTATTGTCCACTAACTGATTCACACTCACCTATTATACCCATTTTTTAATACAACCATAGATCTCATCTAGAAGATCAATATGTCTATAAAACAATCTTCCACACTGCAAGGACCTGGAAATGTAAAATGGGTGCCAAAGTACACAGTATTAACAATCTCTAGAACTAAAAGGGGAAGGTGCAGGCGATTTGTGTGTAATGCTCACCTTTAGCATAGTGTTCTGGGGGGATGACGCTGCTTTTGTCGTGTGAGGTCAGGAACCCTGAGGAGTCTTGGTTGCTAATGAGGCTCTCCAGTCCTGTGGTGCCCTTGTGCTGGGCATGTTTGCTGAAACCCTCCCTCAGACCTGGTAGAGTTCTGTCCAGTGGGTCATCCTCCTCCAGATAGGCATAAGGGCAGTACTCCCGTGTGCGAGAATAGATGTTGGCGTTGTCGTAGCAGTCGGAGCAGATGACCAGCTGACCTGCACCACCTGGAAAGAAAATACAAGCATGTTAAGAACTCTTTTACATTTGCAAAACCCAAGCCCCAGCTCCTCGATTGAGAGATTTGCTGAGTCTAACATTTGTTGACCGTTTGTTTGCAGTACATAGGATTATTAAAGTGTTTTTCAGTCGATTGAGAAACTCTTTGAGTGGAAATCACATGTGGAAGCCTGGCGTGTCACTGCATCAGGCACAAAGAAAATGTCAAAATTGAGACTGGTTGAAGCTGGTTTTAGAGCAACATGTGCTGCCACCCAGATGTTTTTCTTTGGAAAGGACCAGAAAATTCTGCACATATTACAACAGCATGGCTCCAGGTCTGCCTTTAATCCAGACCTGTCACCCATTGAAAATACTCAATGCGTGAAGAAATGAAAAAGACAACATAAAAGGGACCTAAACTGTCTGGTTGAAGTCCTAGATCAAGCAAGAATGAGAACAATTTGGCTCTCAAAACTAAAGAAGCTGATCCCAGGAGTTCCTAAAAACACATGAGGGTGGAGCAACTGAGATGCCACCGAGCAGAACCAAAAGACTGCTGGTTTTAGTGTCTGTAGGAAGCTAGTTCTGATTAAAATCTGATTAAAGGGTTTGCCAATAATGCTAGTTTACCTACATAGTTACATATAACATGTAGTTATGTAGTTAATAATAGTTATATACACATGCACACCTAATAAGAAACTACTAAATCCTAAGGAAATGAAAACATCAGCACTAACCTTCACCTGAAGCTGAATTAAGAACTGTACTATACAGTTGCTGTAGGTACAGTATAGTGACACCAACCTGGAGGAAGTCCACCCAGTCCATCATGGGGCTCTCCAGGGTGGAAGCTACTACGGCCAGTGAACAGAGAACCCATCCTGCAATGCAGCATCCCATTCCCCTCAGCTTCTATCTCGCTGCTTGCGTCTCCATAACAGACACCTAAGGAAACATGTACATCATAGTTAGTCACAATCTCTCTCTTTATAAGAGATTGATTTTTCTTTACAATGAGACATTTAAAAATGCACAATATTCAACCATGTCTGATAACTGCTGGTTAAAAAAGGTAAGAATTTACAGGAAGAAAACTAGAAAGTGTTACAAACATGGCAAAGAGTCACCCACCATCTGTTCCCTTATGAATATATCCATTGGAGAAAGGAGGCATGAGCTGCTGGTGGCTGCCTGCCTCAGAGTTACTGTAGCCTTCCTGAGGCTCTGACAGCGTCCCCTGGGAGGACAGGTAGCTGGGAATGTCTGCTGGTAAATTCATCTCATCTGGAACAGATGGACACATGTTTTGTTGCATGGTCTCCACACAGCCACCGCTCAGATCGCTTTGTCTCTAGTCTGCTTACCCGTGTTGGTGATACTGTAGTCTTCGCTTCTCCTGCGCATTTGGTAGATGACAATGACCCAGACCAGTGAGGTTCCAACAACACAACACACCACCACAATAACCACGATGCCCACAGTGGTCCAGCCGTCCTGATCATACCCTGCACCCGTGTCACAGTTAGCCGATGGCGACACGCTGAGCAGGATGTGGCCACGCTCCGTCCCCAGAGTATTAGACATGATGCAGGTGTATTTCCCAGCATCGGCAGGGCCAGCGTCTACAATGATCAGGAGCTGGTTGGCAGCAGCAAAGAAGTGGCGCTCGGTGAGCGTCAGGGTGCCGTCGTCTTTGGTCCAGTTGAGTCGGGGAGAAGGGCTCCCTCCAGCAATACACTGCAGCACGGCGGTTTCACCGCGAGCCACCGTTTTGTCTTCCAGGGGGCGCAAGAAGAATGGAGTTTCTGGAAAAGCAGACGATTTTAAATATAAAACGACTTTAGACTTAGTAGCATTTGTGTGAAAACTGTCATTTTAGCCGAGTCAATGATGACATACCAGCTCACAGCTTAATACAAATGTCAAAAGCAGTCAAAGTACTCTTCATGGCCACGTTTAACAGGGTTCACATTTATATAGGCAGGAGTTACAATTAGTGTATAATGAGACACTGTGCAATGAGTGAGTGATTAGAGCAGATGGAGTCATCTGAAATGACCCAGCAGTAAAACATCAGTATGATGTTCTCTTAATCAGGTGTATGACTCACCCAGGACGGTGAGAGTAGCGTTTGCAGACAGGCTGCCAGCTGCATTTTGAGCTGTGCAGCTGTACACTCCCATGTCCTCTGTTTTCACGTTGGCAATGAAGAAGATGTCATCTTCTGGCATCACATGCATCCTGCGCTCGCGGGCAGCAGGAAAGTCGGTGCCTCCATCCTTCTGCCAAGCGATCTGGGGTGACGGATGGCCTTCAGCAGCACACTCCAGCCTGGCCATAGTCCCAGTCCGGATTGTCAGATCCATTGGAGTCTTGAGGAATGATGGCAGCTCTAAAAGATAGATAGAGGAGGAGGGTGGGACGGATAAGTAGAGACACTTATATCAGAATGGGATGAAACCACAGTAGCAAAAAAAAAAAGTCCCACTAACCGTTATTAATCGTATTGTATGAATAAAGGGAAACTTTCTCACCATTTACAGTGAGCTTGGCCCTGTTGGAATAGTTGGAGCCAAAGTGATTGGAGACCACACACTGATACCGGCCCTCGTCGGTGAAGTTGACATTGAGCAGGTGAAGCACAGTGGTGTAAATGAGCTCGCCTTCCTGGTACCGGGCAAAGTTCTGCACATCTGCATCATACAGCACCTCCCCGTCCTTTCGCCAAGCTGTGGTCATCGGTGAATCACTGCTGCTGGATGCAATGCAGCTCAGACTGACGTTGTTCCCCCGCAGGGCCACGGACGTCTCTGGGTGAGTCGTAATTTGAGGCTTGGGGAAATCGTCTGCAGGGAAACCAGAAAATGACGTGTGCATTAGCTAATTTGTGTTTCTACAGAAGGACACTTTACTCAATCACTGGGTGGTCGACCCATATCAGTCACAAAACCTTCCCACAAAATACAAATGTTATATTATATTGTCAAAGCTAAAAACCTGTTCCTGCCTTTAAACAACAAATATTTCCCATGCGCTGCAAAGTGTATGATTATGTTGCATCACACTGGGAACAATTAAAAAAAATTAAAACAACAGACAAAAGAGACAACAGTACGGACCACAAACAAACTCCTCCAGGCTGATGGACTGAACACTGCGACCAAGTAGACTGGAGGGATGAGCACAGATAGAGACAGAATCCTGGAACTGGTTGTCAATCAGCCAAGGCCCCAGCCACTGCATATGGCAGTCACACAGGAGGCTGCTCGTGTTCAGGACACTGACAACAGAAAAGTGACAGAGGAGGCGTAACAGTCATTAGACAGCTGGACACACGACGGTCATTAGATGCTTCAATTCATTTGATTTACTGTGAAAACAAGCTAAACTGTTATCTACAATGGGACCAGGGCTCTGATGAATGTGATGTGTATCACGTCTGGCTGAAAAAGCCTCGCTCCACTACACTCAAGGTAAGTCATAAATAAACACTGAGGAAATAAAACATTCATGTCACTGAGGAGTTCTTTGCAGTTTAGTCAAAAAAAACACACAATTCAAATAGACTACATAAATACAGCAACAATACAGCCAAGCAACTGTATGAAACAAGCTGTGACTTAATTGAACAAGCATTATCACTATTGACGTCACAAACACAGTCACCTGAGGCCTCATTCAATATACTGCTACTGCTACTACTGCTGCTAAAATACACTTCATTGAGTCCTTTACCCACTAACCGGTCAGTGGTGCTAAATTCCATTACAGCTGCCGGCTGATTAATAAGAGAATATGACTTCTGCCATGATGATCTGGTTGTGACAGATCCTGATGCATTTTGTCAGTGAGTTTTTGATGAAGAGACACTTTTAAGATGGGCTGAACACAGATGGGAGACCTCCCGAAGCACATCGGTCATTCTAAACCAGCAACAGAAACATCTGTCCCAACTAAACACGCAGCACAACAGCAGCAGGATATTGCTTCGGTAGGACAGAATGTTAGAGATGCAGAGACAAAGGAAAACTTTATTTAAACAAAAGGTTGTTTGTAAATGTAAGTGCTGTAAAATACATTTTGCCTTTACTCACAACACTCTGAGCTTCATATGGGAAAGCGCCTCAGGATGTATCGACATGATGCCATTCTTGCCGAGGTCACTGTCGAGGGGACAGAAATATGGATCAGACACACCTACAACGTTTTGATCAAAATAGCTTTCCCATTGGAGAACAACACAGCACAGTGGTAATAAACTTGCAGTTATCTTTAATCCTTCAACTATTTCTGAGCCTACTGAGACACAGGTATGGCTGTGCAGAGAAAATGGATTAGAAGTGGTTTTACTCACAGGTGCTCCAGCTCCTCGAGGCCCTCAAATGCTTTCTTTGTGATCGATTTGATTTTGTTCCGCTGGAGGATTCTGCAAAATAAAAATAATTTATGACCACAAAGTAAAATGTTTGCCACAAAATGTGCTCCTGGGCAGCATTTTAATCCACACGGGAAAGTACGTGTCAGCAACTTTCATGGGGGCCAAATTAAGACATTAAATGTGCTGGCATATTGATGAGGAATTAAATGCGAATGTAATTTTACATTTAAGCTGCTAAAAAAACTGCAAAACATTTTAAATGGAAGTCACTGCTGCCAATATTCCCAACTATTTATCTACAAATTAAAGTGTCCTCACAGGGTTTTCAGCTTCTTCATTCCGTCAAATAAACCAATGGAGTCTTCAATTGCCCAGGAGATTTCGTTATTGCGGATATCTCTGAAAAACAAAGCGTCACAGATTTTTAACACGCTCTACGTCGACATTTAGTCTTTTTTCCAGCAAAGTCCACAGAGACAGCACATTATCTCCACTGTGGCTGTCCGTGGCACTGACTCTTAGTTAGACGACTAACAATCCGAGACACAATACCTCCACAATGTGTCACAGTTCACTGCCCCTGCTGTTCTGATGAGAAGAAATTAATTGGCTCTGTTTAGCAGTGGGACAGTTCATGGGTCCCCTAAAAACCCAGAGAGGCCTTGTGTTTAAAGGATGGGTCATGGGCTCTTTTGTTTATCTGTCTTCATGCCTGGCCACCTCTGAAAGGACTTTGGCACTCTCCAATTCCCCTCTTTCATGAAAGCTCTTACGACGATCAACCTTCCAAATATGACCCCTTTGTTTATTGCAGCTCAGTGGTTTCAATAAAGCTCAATGTGGCAAATAACGAGTTTGCAGCTTTCTCTCCTCCTGACACTTCCTACTGCAGATAAATGTATGTATGATAAATGAATCATAATTGGGATTTAAGACCTTCCATCTCACAAATATAGGGATTAGAAATGGGCACAATGAGCTGGGTTTTACCAGATTTGAGCCCTCTGGTACATTTTGTGGATGTGATAAGGCGTGTATAAATATTACAGGGCTGTAACGGAAAGAGATGACACCCATTAATAACAATAATGGATAATATTTAATGGAATTCAACACCCTAAAATCACCCCCACCACCCCCCGACAATTCCAGAGCAGCTGAGTTATTTGTCCAATGCTCAGCAGACAGTGAAATGCCCTGTGAACATACTGTATGTTGATATTTCTTTATCCCCGCTTGATCAAATATTAAAAAGCAAACAATCTCAAATCCCAGAACAAGAAGATTTTTAACCCCACACTGACAAGAGGTCCAGAGAGCAATCGTTTCTTTCGACCATGAAATGTTAGTTTTATTATTAAAGACAAGGACTTAGAAACTATGTTGCGTCTTGTAAATCATTCCTTTTGCAAATGTGGTTTGACATGCAGGCATGTGGATCCTGCTTCTAGACTGATTGAATACAGCCCTCCTGTCCCCGTTTAGCATGTCAGCTCATTTAAAGTCAGTATGATGCCTTCAGTAATTGGTTCCACAAAAACTCAAGAGGACATGACATCACACGCTGGGTGGTTTGATCGAACATTAAACACATGACTAATGGCAAACAGTGTAAGAAACAAACACTACACAGCTGAAGAGGACGTACGTCAAATACTGTCAATTTCTATAATTTTTTTTTCTGACCTACTTTGGATTAATATGGAAATGTATTCACAAGTCTAGAACTACACAGGAAGAGTGAAACAAAGACAGACCTACTGTAATAGGCAGCCTTTGTGAGAGTGCACAGAGCCAAGAACAAGTGAGGAGTTATATTTTACATACTTGTCTTGTTAAAAACAAAAGAAAACACACTTGTGACAGATGTCTTTAACATGTAGCACTTACAGAGTCTGCAGACTTGTCAAACCGCTGAACACTCCCTCTGCCAAATGGCTGATAGAGTTCTCTCCCAGGTTTAGGTTCTCTAGGAAACCCAATCCTTGAAAAGCTGTCTCGTCGAGTCTAGTCAGATGATTAAACGACAAGTCCCTGCACAAACAACAGCAAGTATGTTAAAAATCTGTTTGAATCTCCTCTTTCTCTATACACGTCTTGTATGTTAATGCAACTCCACATTCAAGAATAAAACTACAAATAGAGACGTTTTCACAAAATTGTTAACACAGCATTCAATATATCCACCACAGGCAAGACAACAGCGAATCAGCCCCAGAGACCCCACAGTACTACAGCAAGATAGCAGTAATTCCTCGGAGAGCACAGAATGAATTTCTGAGCCTGGGGCTGAAGTGAGAAAGTGGGGATTTTAAGCTGTGTGGGGATTTTAGTTATGAAGCAAACACACTCACAGTTCTTCCAGCTTTTGGCAAAACTCCCAGGCATCTGGTTGGATGGTGCCAACAGCATTGTGGCTGACCCGCAGGAAACGCAGCATGCGCAGGCCGTACAGCCAACCTTTGGTGACCTCAGTGAGGTTGTTGTGCTCCAACTCTCTGAGACACAGATGTGGAAAAAGATGCAATTAACAAGGAGATCTGGAACCACATGGGTCGTTTTTTTATGATGAAAGAATAAAGTAACCCTGCAAGAGCCCAGTATGCGTCCAGACAGAACGTTTGAGACAGAGATGTTTTGTACATCAGGTGCCTTGATAGCCCTTAAAAAAAGCTGTTTGTGTGTGCCAATGTGCTATTTTACTAATATTCCACCACGACAAAGAAAAGTCTTTAATGTTGTACTTACAATTCTTCCATGCTGTTAAGTCCAAAAAATGCTCCATCCATAAGCTTAGTGATACCGTTTCTTTGCATTTTAAGTGACTTCAGTGAGTCCATCCCTTTAAATGTCAAACTGTCCACTGTCTTGATCTTGTTACGTTTCATTTCACTGCAAAAAGAAATGCACACTTTTTCAAACATTTCTTTATATAAATGTAAATAAAGCTACAGTAATGTTTGAAATGTATCCACAGTAAATTCTGCTACAACTTATTAAAAGCATTTTTGTCTACCAACTGTTTTCTCACTTTTTGTCTGATTATAGTTTTGCACGTCACACAATACTTACAGGAACTGAAGGGAAGGAAGTTTGAAGACTTTGGTTGGCAGCATGACTAATCGGTTTCTGTTTAGCTTCAGTACCAGCAAGGAGCTGGAGATGTTCTCAAAGCAACCAGGCTCAAGGACACTGATCTTGTTATTACTTAAATTTCTAGGAGATAAGAAATGACTGTCAAAATCCAGAAGGACAATAATGTTGCCTCCACAGCTGCAAAACACTGTTTGTGTGGTTCTTAGATAAGCATTAAACCGGATTGAATGGTCTTGCACTGTAGTACTAATAAGTTATAATACTACAAAACCAAATTCCGCTGAAGTTTGTAAATATTCTAAATAAATGTGTACTTGCCTTTATAAATAATAATAAAATAAATTTAGTATCATTAATATTAAGAATAATAAAGATGTGTGTTTGCTTACAAATATTTCAACTGCATAGTTGGGAAGGATCCAACTTTGAGCTCTGAGATGAAGTTAGACGTCAGATCCAAGGTTTCCAAGGCAACATATGGATGCAGCTGATGCATCAACAGCTCCGAGATCCGATTGTGGACTCTGCGTCGTAAATGTATAATTAGAATCATTTGAATGTCATAAAAACACTGATTACAAAATGGTTATGTTAACAGGATCCTAAAAGCAAATGGACATAAGACAAGACTCAGGTTCTATATAAACTAGTTTTCTTTGTTTTTTTACCATTACTTCATTTAGAGGTAAAAAGGGATGAGGGTGTTGTACTTACAATGACAACGAGGTGATGTTTGAGGAGACGTCTCCAAGAAACGGAAGAGCAGTGAGCTCATTGTGATTCATGGTGCTGCAATGCAACATCATGGAGAATTATTTTTGTGGTTTTCTTTTTTGTTGAGAAAATAAATAATAAATAAACACCAACATACTCTTCCTTCTAAAAATAACTTGGGGAGTGTATTCAGTTTATTAAAATCTTAACATTTCTAGGTTCCTAGTTCATTTAATGCATCCAAATAAAACCAACACAACCTTACACAAACACATTAAATATCACAATCATGAAGACAATTTTGTTTGTTCAAATAGTTTTATAGACATTATGAACAGATGATATTGCCCCAGGCATGGTCTAATCTGCTGGGTTGAATTTGAGCTCTTTAAATATAAACAATATATACAAATTAATTAATATCATTAAATGCTAAAATATGTGCTATTTTAAATGAGACTGCACAAACGTAACTGATGTGTCTGCAGCTAATAAACCAACAAGAACTGTTAATTGCATTTGTCTTATATGTGTCAGTTGTTACACTTTGGTGTATTTTAGTTTACTAATGGTTCTTTTTTTACTTTTCCACTGACCTCTTAAGGAAAACGTGCATTCTTTCATGTTCTATTACCACAGAAACTTCCAATGATAAATAAAGGGGGTCAAGTGAGTAAACACATCTAGACGGCATGTTTGACATGTTAATGTGAACGACAGATCAGTGTGCGTGTGTGTACTCACACTTGGCTTATCCCGTCAGGTGGCTCGAAAGGAGCCGTCGACAGCCTTTTTCTGTTGCAGTCCATAACATGGACCCCATCCTGTCCTTCAAAACACGAGCACGGAGCAGGACACGGCTCAAAGGCCCAGACGTTCAGACTCAATAGCGTGAAGACCAGGGCCGAAGGAATGGACCAACCCTCCGCCATTTTAAATGTCTTCCCACTGAAAGCTACGTAGCTACGTGGCTAACTCGCTAAACTGGTGACATTAGCAGTTACAAAATCATCATCAAATCGCTCGTTCGGTGATATATCGGTCAAGCGGACACACGCTCCGGGTTCATGATGCCATACATCCTGGTGGAAGTGTAAAATAAATTGTTATCCAACTTGCGGGAGACATCTTAGCATTGATTTCTCCCCTTCTTCCCAACGTCTGGAATTCCTTCCGCTCCAATCTGGACAGCCTCCTGTAGTGGCTAATGCTAATTAATGCTAACCGAACAGATTTAGTCCCACAGCAACGCCACTTTTCACCGGTCGACCTTGGTGTAACTGCACACTTCGCTGTCTTTTCAGTACAGCAAAACAACTGACACGTTATCTTAGCTTAACCCGGCTTGTTTACAATAAATCCAAATGTTTTCCTCCTTCTTTCTTTTCAACAAAGCGCCGTGAGTTGATGACATAGGACAGGCTAAGTCCCGCCTCTTCTAGCATGTTTACAGTTGTTTTATTGGTCAGTTTTCAGGGCTTGTCATAGCTTGCCCTGATTTGATTGGATATAAATCTACTATATTTATGTGTTAGATCTACTGTACACAGTAAAAAGTTTACCTCAGAGATGCCATACTATTTATGTCAACGTTACCAATGTGGTTTTTAGAGATGATTTCCAACGCAACTTTATTACGCTCCATTACACAACACATAACAATACTTTCACTTGTAAAACGCGTTTGCTTTTCTTATCCCATTTCATAAAAGAGCATAACGCGCATATATCCCGAAAGCCAAAGCACCACAATCCCGAGGGCTGCGAACCTGCAATCGAGCGAGCTGCCCTTTGAAAGAGAGTAAGGCCGCGGGTCAAGTTCTGTTGCGCATTCTTTCTAGCTGTTACGGTAGTGCTGCTATGGATGCGTAGAGGCTCTGGGTTTATTGGACAAAAAGAGATGCAATGAAGTTTCATATTTCACAAACCTCACGGAACGGCAACAATGCCGCAATCAGTGTTGACGCTGTTAAATGTGTTTTTCCAGTGTTTGTGGGGGGAAATCGTCTTTTAAACCCATATAAAAATACGGACGAAAACACGTACATAATTAAAAGTAATGTAATATCACTCCGGGGTTTGTTTATACAAAATCTTGTGGAGCCTTAAGAAATATATTTTACTGATGAATTAAGTGGTATCTTGAATGTACACCATAATGACTTGACTCCGATCAAGCATGCAATCTTCTGAATAATAAGTTATTTGTATAATAAATAAAATATTGACGCATCCTCTTTTGGTTGCTCCAAGCACCTGTACCGTAATTCCTAGAATTTGTGCGGCATGCAGCTCATGTTACTGTTGTCTTGACAACGTTATTGGACGACTACTCACGTGACCGTAAACGTACCTAGAGGCTATGAACTTTCACAATATTGTTTTTATTAGTAGTAGTAATTTTAAAATACAGTGCTGCTAAAAATAAAAGTTACCGTACTCACGGGGACGCTATTTACATTATTAAAAGCTGACCAACATAAAGTACATGAAATGAACAGTGACTAATTAAAATACATAGAAAATAACGTGAAATATTCTTTTATGTTGAGACATAACAGTTACTTTTATTTTCGTGTGAATAGAAGGTTTCAGATTCTCTGTACAGGACACAGTCTTAATCTGTCTTCGGGCGACGCACCTCTAGATCCCTTTACTGGTTCGCTAATTCTGAGGAACAAAGGCTTCGAGCCGTGTTCTATAGGTGTTCGGGAGCCACACCCTCACTCCTCACTGCCTGTAAAAGTGCTTCGAGCGCAGATCACCTTTGTCACTCCTCCAATTACCAGCTTCAGGCACATCACAGCAACACCTGACAACAGCTGCAGACGTTCTTCAGCCGGCTGCGTCACAACCTCCAGACATGCAACGAACCCCAGGAACCACGGTTCCTGCTTCGTTAGAGAGAGACAGGAGGGGAGCCCCAGAATGCCAGCGAACGTGTCGCCTGGTCGTGGAAAACAGGCAGATGACTGTGTATGTGGTCGGCACCACTTTGAGTGCGAACCCGAGCAGGTAGGCTTAAATACAGAGACGCCTTCAACACAAACGTAGTCACCAGAAGGCAGCGGCGACAACAGGGGCTCTGTCGGGTCTCGCTCCAACATTTTGTTATTTACAATCCATTGCGAGAAACCCCATTGGTGATTAGGGAGAAAGTGGCCGCTGCGCCTCGTGCGCACGCGCGCTCACCTTTAAACGCTAAAACTACTAATGCATCTTTATGTAGTTTCGGCACGTGGGGCAAAATGCTTTATTATCTGTATTGGCCACCGAGACACTAAAGGCGAAGTGTGCTTTTCCAAAGACACGACACAGAGAGAAAGACTGGGACGGCGCACGGTGAGAGAACTAGATGGACGTGCGTGCGTGGGGAGGGGGCTGGCGCGGTTGGCTCCGGCTTTCTGACCAATGAGCGACTGTACCGTCTCTAAACCGCGACTACCTGCAGCCTTCGCGATCACTTGTCGCGTTCAGCCCAGGGAGGTCGCTGGGCTCTAGTGCGTCCTCGCCTCTTGACAGCAGAACAGTTGCAGCTCGTTGACGGTTAATACAGAGGACACGGAGCTGAGGACGGACTGGCACCATGACTCATCCCCGGACTCTCAGAGCAGATTACGCCAAACCCACGAGCGCCGTGTGCGTGGTTGGCTCCGTGCTTAACGTGAACCTGAACAGGTACGCGCAGGTTGTCTGTGTGTGTTTATACGGACACTCCCATTAAATATCCGGTACTATTTGTACTCACATGACGTCCCGTTGCTAATTTAGGTAATCATGTCATGTCAAACCATTTTATCAGCTACGTTGCTTTTCTGGTAAAACATGAGACAATTGTGTGCTTAGATCGTCTGCTAATTTGTCTAACTGCATCTACAAAAGTACTATAAAATAAAAAAAAGTATTTATACTGTAATGATTTCTTGTTCTGCTACTTTTATTACTATTATTCAGGTTTACAATAATAGTGTGTAAACTACATCAGTACTTCATCAGTACTTCTTGAACTTGTGTACCTTACGTACTTTTCAGGGCGTGTACAGTATTTTAGGAAAGTACTGTACCTTTGCTTGAGTATTGCGTTCGAGGCCTAATACACTGGTAACTGAGTGCAACACGGGTCCATTGTTAACAAAGCAGCAGTTCTAAACGTCTACTGTATTCAGATCTTATGCCGCTTTGTTTCGTGCGGTGCAGGGACTCAACAGTCCTCAGTTGTTTCTGTCAACAGGAGAGACTTTGTTGTAGCCAACAAACGTAGGCTACGCTTTGTGCCAAACGCCGGGCCGAGCCCACAGAACACAACAGAGCAGAGCTGGCGTGAGGACAGGCCCGAGTGGGAGACTGGCTCACAGTCCGGCAGTCGGGGGCTCCGGGGGGTCCAAAAATAAAGTGTCATACAGTATCATTCAAAGTCATTTCCAGTCTAGAGGCTGCGTCACTTAAGGGGACTTCATTTAAAGATCATGTTTACAGGCTATTTAAAGTCCACCTCAAACAACAACACTGTTCATACACTTAAAGAATTACTGGCTGATCTAATCTTTCCCTCTGTTTGTACGATCATAGATAAGTTGCAGTTGAGGAATGGGAGCAATCTGTGACCAAGTGCTACTGGTGGAGGCCAAAATCCACAGTTCCACAGCTTCTTTAATGCCTCTTCACCTTTAGCTGCCGTTGTACCCGCACAGAGGCCATTTCTTAACATATTAGTGCAGCATAGCTGCTGCAAAGCCTGGGCTCAGATGGCCCGTGGGCTCTACGGGGTCTTTGGAAGGAGTCGAGACATGTTCTCATACCAGAGAAGCTTTACCGCTATAGCGCTGAGGGCAGAACCAACCCTATGCTGCTCTTTTAAACCTTTGCTCTCTTTTAAAGTGGGTCGTATGCCCTTCATTTTACTTCTACTGCCTTTCAACAGAGGAAGACCAAACGCACCGTATGCACCAAATGTGCCTTTTCTCTCGTTCTCAGGAGCGCTCCTCCCGGTGCAAAGTTTTTCTCAGTTAAGTGCACGGACAATGTTCAGTACACGCTCAACCCCCCGCCTCAGGAGACGTCACACCTCGCTCCGATTCCTCTCCGAGGCAACTCCGTTCTTCTGATCAGCATGAGCCGCGCCAGCCAGTCTGAAAATGACAGCAAGGTAAAGGAGGAGATCAGTGCTGATAGCACAAAATGAGCTGGCCATAAACATGCACTCATGAGCATGAGTCATATTTATGGGGACTTGGTTGTAGTCACCAAACCTATAAACCAAAACAAGCAGTCACTGTAACGTTAGACCTATCTGGATCTAGAGACATGCTCCCAACCAGCACGTGTACCATTATTGTCATAACAGTATAATGTATAAGATTTATTCTTAGTTGTACAGCAAGCATATTGTGGTTATTTTCTGCTCACTGTATGAGTTTTGTGCCTTTGTTTTACCAGATTTCTGTCCAGTACTATGGAAATAATAAAGAGGTTCTGGGAAAAGCAGTTCTGCACTTGACAGCTGTTGGTAAGTTAATACATGCATAATAAATGTGTGTAATACAGTCAAATATGTCTCAGTATCATTTCATAAAGGTTTGTTTGCATTTCGAAAGATGAACATGAACATCACTCACATTTTAACTTGTATAAACATATATAAACCATCACTGATTTGCACAGAGCAAACGGTGACTTTAAAGCTGTAGCTGTGCTCTGATTCACTCAGTGATAAAGCAAATGTGTCACGCAGAGATCTCCCTGGATGTGGACGCTGACAGAGACGGCGTCGTGGAGAAAAACAACCCCAACAAGGTGAGGCCAGCCAGGTTTAAAGGGTGAAGTGTGACAGACAGTCCTCATAAAGCTCAGCATGTGAAGCATTCTGTTTTTGGCCATTCTCACCATTTCAAAGCATATCTGCCTGTTTGTGGGCTTGACATTCTGCCTCAGGAGTGACAAGGATCAGATAAGTTCTGTGGACAAGGCAGGCCTATATATTAGTGTTGACAGGTTCTTGCACATAAATTAAATGTCGTTGAGTCGGTTTGAGCTGTTTCACATAAATGACTCGGACTCATTTACACCTTTACTAGAGCTCCTGGAAGTGGGGTCCTACTGGGCACGGGGCCATCCTCCTGGTGAACTGTGACTCGGAGCAGACCTACGTCAAGAAACTGGACAGCGAGCAGGACTACGTCTCCAAAGCGTCTGGTAAAACACGGCAGCGAATGCTCTATTTGACCCTCAATGCAATTCATTCATGTAACCTGGGGGCCCATAAATGGGACAGTTCTGTTTGTGTGCATCAATACTACAGATGGAGGTGGAGTCAGATAAATACCCGTACTGTAATGTTTAAAATCTAATGAACAGAAGTGGGCAGCATGCACTGAACTGTTTGTGGATTTGCAGACCTCCAGGACATGTCCCCCATGGTGCTGCGCACCAAAGGCCCCGCCAAGCTGCCCAAGGGCTACAAGCTCACCATGCACATGTCCCAGGGCGACGCGGAGAGCGTCAGAGTCTTCAGGACCAAATCCCCCGACGTGAATAGCTCCATGGGTGGGTAAAAGTCACAGTACAAGACACACGGCGTGACGGGCGCGTGCCTGATGCCTGCGTGTTGTGTCCACAGCTGAGAAAGTCCTGTCCAAATACTTCCTAAGAGACTACCCGCTGGTGCTGAGCAGGGAGGTGCTGTCTCAGGAGGTGCCGTACCTGGGAGGCGAGGCGGAGATGAGGTTCTATGTGGAGGGCCTTCGCTTTCCTGATAAAGACTTCAATGGGCTCATCAGCATCAACCTCAGCCTCTTAGAGCCTGTCAATGAGGTCAGACACCCACAGTTTACGCCTCACAGCCTTTTCTTTACTTGAGTCATTTTACGCAGCAGCGTCTCGTGTCTCGACAGGGTCTCCCTGAGACGCCCATTTTCACCGACAAAGTTGTGTTCAGAGTGGCGCCGTGGATCATGACACCCAACACCCTGAAGCCTGTAGAGGTCTTTGTCTGCAGGTGAGGGAACGGTGATGAATAATAAAGACGCATGTGTCGGCAGGAAGGTCGCGTTACACACACGCCTGATGCCAACAAACGTGGTAGAATGTGAAGAAAGGAAACAACATGAATGCTTTATTTTCTCAGTACATCTGATAACTATCAGTTCCTGAAAGGAATGAGGAACCTTGTTGGAATGAGTGGCTACAAGCTGAAGATCTGCCACGAGTATGAGAACAGAGGCGATCGCTGGATGCAGGTATCACACTGACTGCTTCTTAGGACTGAAACTGCAAAACAAAAAGTGAAAGTGGTCATGAACTGCTGCTTTTGTAAGGATTTAGACGTCGGTCGGAACGCTGTAATGTAATTCATCTTCTTGTTCCACAAGCGGTGACAAGTTTGAACCATAGTGACTGTGTCAGAGGTTTCACGAGTGCTTCCTTATGAAACTAGAGAGGACAATTAGCACAGAGGCTCAACTGAGCATAAACCAGTTCATCTGCAAAGAAGAAAGGTGCGGATTTCACCGCGAGGACATTATTTAGTTATTTCAGTAGCTAAAAGGTGAGGCTCTGTTTTTCAGGATGAGCTTGAGTTTGGGTACATCGACTCCCCTCATCACGGGTTCCCCGTTGTGCTGGACTCCCCTCGAGACGGCGATCTCATGGACTTCCCCTACAACGACCTTCTGGTGAGCGACGGACGCGGACCTGAGTTCAGGGCCGTGGGCTTTAACGGCGCTTGAAGGCAAAGCTTGTGTTTTCAGGGCCCAGACTTCGGCTACGTGACGAGGACGGCTCAGAGGAAGGACGTGAGCAGTCTGGACTCCTTTGGTAACCTGGAGGTTAGCCCCCCTGTGACTGTGAGGGGGAAGCACTACCCGCTGGGCAGAATCATCATCGGAGTGGCCTTTCCTACGTGAGTTGGGAAGCGTAGAAAGCGCCTCATTACGTAGCAGCTTATTATTATTATTATCAAATCCACTGTGTTGCTGAAGGATGGCACTGTGAACACAGCACACCTCACTTTGTCCCACTCGGTCTCTAAGGGCGACTAAAGGCCGAAACATGACGAAAGTGGTTCAGGAGTTCCTGTGGGCGCAGAAGGTGCAGGAGCCCATCGCCCTGTTCTCTGACTGGCTCATCGTCGGCCACGTGGACGAGTTCATGAGCTTCGTCCCTGCGCCCGATAGAAAGGTAAAGCAGAGGCTTTCAGCCTGAAGCGGCGCCGGCCCGGTTCTGGGGTCACACGTGTGTGTCTCTGTGCGTCCCAGGGCTTCCGGCTGCTGCTGGCCAGCCCAGACGCCGCCTACAAGCTGTTCCGGGGCCTGCAGAGGGACGGTCACGGAAAGGCCAAGCTGTTCGACGGTGGGTCGTTGGCTCAAAAGTGCATCATTCTGGCATGTCTTTGGACTCTAATGTCGGTGCTCCTCCTCCTAAAAGGTCTCAACGATGTGCAACAAATAACGGTGAACGAGTTACTGGAGGACGAACAATTCCAGTCTGAAAACGACTACGTGCAGGTGAAGTGATGAAAACCACGTTGTTGCAGATATTTCTTTGTACTGACGTGGGACCGTGTCTGTTTCATGTCAGAACTGCATCGACTGGAACAGAGACGTGCTGAAGCGGGAGCTGGGCCTGGACGACGAGGACATCATCGACCTGCCCATCCTCTTCAAGCTGGAGGAGGACAAGCAGGTGCACCGGGCCGTGGCTTTCTACCCCGACATGGTACGATGCTGGTTTTCAGGCATTCCTTCGGTGAAGCTGCTGCCGTGTGTTGGCGCTGACCCCTTGTTTCCAGGTCAACATGATCGTCCTGGGGAAGAACCTGGGCATCCCCAAGCCCTTTGGGCCCAGGGTGAACGGACGCTGTGCGCTGGAGGCGGAGATGTGCTCCCTGATGGAGGGCCTGGGTCTGAGCTGCACCTTCATAGACGACTTCGCCTCCTACCACAAGCTGCTGGGAGAGGTGCACTGCGGCTCCAACGTGCGCAGGGAACCGTTCGCCTTCAAGTGGTGGAACCTGGAGATGTGAATGGGATCTAAACGGTGCATGGGTTAATGGGTTCTTATTCTTAAGATTTCAGGTCATGATGAAACCTGGGTGGTGGGACACAAACAATGTTTTCTGTTGTTTTGTGGACTTTTTATAGCAGTGACTGATGCATCATTGTGGCCTTACCCTGCAGAAGTCATGACAAAGGTCTGATATGCATCTTCATCTTTATTAAATATTTTTCCATTTTGTTGGCTTCATTTACAAAAAGGATGAAAAGCAATATTTACAAACAAGTCTTTTGATCAAGGGCTTCAGCAGACTGGTGACAGAAACAGAAATACAATCATTTTCATGGAGCACATAGAAGGTTGACCCCCAGCCTCGTGTGTTTTGGTTTGCATTGGTCATCAGCACACAGTGCAAGCACGGTTAGATGGGCGGTACCACGGGGTGATGTGCTGTAATAATACATAGCCACAAGGGGGAGCACTTTAGCTTCCTGACAGTTCAGAACTCCAGAGGAAAATCATTGGAAATCATACGTTTTCATATCTCTAGACAAACAGAATCACGCACGCACACACACACACATGCACACACACACACACGCTATCATGTGTGCCATCTCTGCCTTTTATCTGTGACTTTGTTCAAATGCAAAATATCTGCATTTTCTAGTCATTTGTAACCAAGCAGCTTATTCATTACACTGTTTCTACTGTTTTGCATTTAGTTCAGTGTCTTAAACCTTCTGCACTTTCACAACTTATAAATGCTGTCAATAATTTACTACAGACAATAAATCTCATGTTCGATCACTTTACTGGAATAAAACCCTTCCTCGCATCCGTTACTTCCTCCTCAACAAAGACGACTCGTGTCCACCACTCGATGGGGCAGGTATGTACAAATAAATAAGTCTGCCAAGTTTTACATTCAAGCCAACCGGCCTTTAAGCGGCCCCGTCGAAGCAGCTCACACAACACAATCAAAGGCAACTTCAAGACGAGTCACAGTGTGATTCATATTCAGCAACAAATCAGTTCAGCTTCTTAAAACAACTGTGATAAATGTAGTGCTTGGGTCAACGCTTTACAAATAAAGTCTTCAATATAACAAATCACAGGGACGTCGCCCTCACGTCAAGTGCGGCGTGATTGTACAGAGGAGAAGCAGATTTACACCATGCATAAAGAATGCAAACATAAAATGTGTGACGGAGGGAGACAAAGGTCCAAACGGCAGCGCTTTGAACAGGGGGCTGAATAAGAAGCTGGATGGTCGAGACAACAGTGATTCATTTCACAGCATCAGCAGAGCCCGCGGTCATTTGGAACGGCTCCTCTCGTCGCCGCAGATTCACGGTGGCACAAATGCATTGTGGATGTAAAAGGTGCAGACGCGTTGTAAACGGTGCATGTGAGTCGTCGCCGCAGACGAATGAATGGCGCCCTCTCTCAAGACGCGCGGGATTTACCGAAGCCGCTGTAAAACATGACAACTATCCACTACAGAACACTCAGAGGAGCGAGAATAGATCATCGTTAAACACGGGACGCAGTTCGACAGACAGCCACACACTGGGCACATCAAGGTTAAACCCATGTACAACATCACAGTGGGATGTGAGGCTGACATTAAAAACACATCCCCTCTAGTGCAACTCGCCCATGAGGCTGAGCAGCCACCAGGTGTTCGATGGTGCCTGGAGCCTGATCTGTATATGAGCACTGGGAGGAGTGGGGGCCTGTATGATGAAGTGGCCGGACCTGCTCTGCAGAGGGGACGGACGGCGGGTGGAGGGTGATGCGGGGTAACAGGCAGCTGCACGTCCCCGAAGCTGAGGCTCCGTCACAACAGGCGGCGGAGTCCTTCCAAACATACAGGAGAAGGTCTGTGAGTCCCTGCATTTGGCCTTTAAGCAGCTTCCCTTCGGTCGGTGGTGAAGTTCACATGCCCTCGGCTCCATTTTGGCAAAAAGCTGCCACGCGTGGGAATGCTGGGGCGGAAGACAAGGCAGAGGCAGATGAGTCAGGAGTCACTGTGCTCCGGCTCAATGCACAGTCATGCGGCTCATGACTGGGTCTAACCTGAAAATGAGTGCAGATGTAGTTATCTCATGGGCGCGGCTGAGATTTCTGCAAACAGGCGGAAAAGCGATGAAGAGGAGTTGTTAACATCAACAAAACAACTGCTGAATACTGTGATAATGAATAAACACGACTTGGGTGCAGCTGTTCCCAGCACGTATAAGCCTCCAATGTCTGGAGAACAGCCTTGGCAGCTGGTGACATGGAACCGCTTTTACCCTATGAGAACTTGTGCTCCTGCGGGTGATGCTCCGTCTTGGGTCGGCTTTCTGGCCCCTTGGACTCCGGCGCCTTCGCTCCGTCCGGTTGGTGGTGAGGAGGAGGAGACGCTGCCGGGAGGAAGGCGACAGATGTGAGGCTGTCAGGCTCAACTAACACAAGCACATCATCTCTCCAAGCCGCTGAAGAAGCATTAGTGACAGACAACACTTACATCATCGCTTATGCAAAACTCAAAAATTCATATGGAGTTTCCAGAGTTCAGTGATTATTAATGTATGAATCCTTCAGTCGCATACTTACATGGACTGTCCTCCAGCGAGCTGTACACAAACGAGTCGCTCTTGAGGGGCGTAGCGCAGGACACGCGTTCCTGTAAAAGGAGGGAAGAGAGTGAGACAAGCTGCAGGCGCCTCAGGAAGCGGCTCCGCTGGTCTCGTCTCGTCTCGTCTCCACGCACCGGCCCAGCGTTGTCCTCGTCCTCGGCCTCGTGGTCGTTATCATGCTCCTCGATGACGCTGGCGAAGCTGCTGGCGTTGGAGGAGGAGCGGGAGAGGTCCTGAGCCTCGGGGATGGACGGAGCCCTGCAACACATGGCCAGACTGCACCCTGGGTCACTCTGACCGCACGCAGGACCGATACTATAGAGCAAATGTCATATTTACAGTGCAATATTAATGATGTTTACACAATGTGCATATTGTGTAAAGATGAAGCCGATAGAAAAGCTGGACTAAAAGTTACCCATCTGTGAATTAGAGTCTCTGTATAAACAGCTGCCCAAGGCATCACATCCATCACCGTTAACTCAGAATGCATCGTAAGTAACAGCTACCTGTTCTTAGTGGCAGCAAACTCCGGTGAACTGTGACTGGAGGAGTTTTCGGATTTATTTTCCTGCGACAGGAGGCTGCTCTCTGGTGTCCTCTGGGTGCTGGGCGACACCTCTCGGCTGAAGGAGATGGAGAGGGTCACACGTTTCATTTAGTAAGATCCGTTCCCAACCGAAACCATCCAATAGCAAGAACCCTCATCTCAAACTGTGTTTTCTAAAAACAAATCCCCCATTGGAATGTGCCTGTTTGCATCTGTTCAGCGCTGGTCTGCCTCCACTGCCGACCCCCTGCTGAGCAGCTCTGCTCCTCTCACCTCCTCTCCTGCACCTCCTGGATGTTCTCGATGCCAATGGCGCTGCTGCGGCGGGAGCTGAAAGGCCCCGACTTCTTCCTGGTTGGGCTTTTTCCAGGAATGATCAGTGACTGACAGTGAGTATGGAGAACAAAGTCAGCCGCGGTATGGAAACACTATTATTATATTATACAAGGAGAAAGCAGTCGCCCCATGGCCTCAAAGGCCACTAAAGGGAAATCAGTGACTTTCTGAGGCCATGAAATGACATTTACGATATACAGGCAGAAGCACAATTTCCTATTTTATAGCAAATGTTTCTGGATGGGCATCAGATATATCTGATGGTTTATTTATTTAATATTTGACTTTACACTTTTGACTTTAGTCACAATATACAAATGTCCTTTTCATGTATATCAAAACATGAGCCTGTTTAGAAGGTTCTGAATTTCTGAAAGTATTAACAGTAAAATGAACTGAGTGAGTTCATGCAGGAAGAAAAAAACACAAGTCAGCAATATTCATCTGAATTCAATCTAGAACATAGGAAAACACAAATCATCCCCCCTTTGCTGGGAATCAGGCAAGACTATATCAATGAATGAAATCATATTTTAACCTTAACACAACCTGACAGAAAAGCAAAGACAAAATAAAAAACAAGAAGGGAGAGTTATACATGAACCTCTTCTATTGTTCCTATCCCTATGGCACTGCCTCGGCGTCCATATTTACTGGGACTTTTCCCTGGGACAAGCAATGACTGAGCCACACAAGACAGGGCGAGGGAAGCAGAGAGAGAGAGAAGACGACAGATTGGAGAAAAGCAAAATACCTCATAAGACTTCATGCGCACAGCACAGAGAATTCAAACAGCAAGGTGCAAAATTGTTAATAAGGAAGCTTGAAGCGTAGTTAGATAAAAAAAACTGCAAAAAAAAACATATTGAGCAAGTGGTGGAAAGCGTTTCGAGCCAAAGCAGCCTGGGATCCAGCACAGCAGGGGGCCACCGGCGCCACAGTAGCAGGCGTGACGGCAGCTTCCTCCCCAGGGACCAGCTCTCGGTAGTCATGCATTCAGAAGAAGAAGGAGAAGGAGGCCTGACGCAGGCCAAAGGCCCGGCCTTTAAGAAAACCTTCAACAGCGCTTCCAGAAATGGGGTTAATTTAGCTCAAAACGGCAGAAAACGCCCGAAAAGCGGACTACAATTAACCTCATGTCTGACAAACACACAGGTTCTTTGCTTTAGTGGCTTGTGCCATGCAGTCATCAGCCACACATGCAGAAGCTTGTAAGGTTCACCAGAGGAGGCTGGAGGACGCTGAGGAGGGAGGGAGTCTGGGTAGTCAGACAGCGGCTGCGCTGATCTCTGCTCAAACCAACTGTTTCACACACTCATTGTCACTGACGTCTGTTAATGAATCACGCTGTTAATTCCCCCAACAGAAAAAAAGACAGTAGGAACTTTAAGCCATAAACAGGAATAAACAATGTCAGTCACAGAAGCAGGAGCTGGAAGGGAACAGGACCAAAACGGGCTGGAGGGCGTTTGTGTGGTGGGTGGGCGTCATGTGAACCAAAAGGAGCTACTTACAATCCCCGGGGTTTTGGGGCTCTCTGCGGGATTGTGGGTAAAGCTGCCACTGTGACTAGCAGAGACTGTGTGTGACTTCTTGTTACTGAGGCCCATGGCGTCCATTGACTGGCTTCTGCTGCGGATGACCCGCTACAGAGAGAAACGAGGACATAGTGTCAGTGGAGCCGCGGCGGTATTATGTCCAAGCATAACACGGGCTGACGGGCTCCCATAGCTTTAATGGCAGTGATATGTGTAATGGGTTTATGTGATGGATCTGGGGGGTGGGGTGGGGGGGGGGTCTGCAGCACATGCACGGGCGCTTGTGTGCAGGGCTGGTTCTGAACGCTTAGGGGCAGTAAAGGTCAACAGGGAGGAGGGAGAGGCTGCGTGAAGGAAGTGGAGGTTCAATGCAGGTCGAGGAGAGCGTGGGCTCAGCAGCAGCGGAGGAGGAGGATGGAGGATGCGCTTCTGCTGCTTCTCTTATCGTCTAAGTCAACGTCTAGTGGGGCAGGACGCGAAGCGGCAGTCATGGGGAGGGAGGGATGAGAGAGAGAGAGAGAGAGGGAGAGAGAGAGAGAGAGAGAGAGAGAGGGGGGGGAGGGAGAGAGAGAGAGAGAGAGAGAAGAGAGGAGAGAAGAGAAAGGAGCAGAGAGGAGAGAGAGAGAGAGAGAGAAGAGAGAGAGAGAGAGGGAGGGGGGAGGGAGAGAGGAGAGAGGAGGGGGGTGAGAGAGAGAGAGAGAGAGAGAGAGAGAGATATATGCAGATAGAGATAGATAGGCACTTTTTTCTTTCTCCTCTTCTACATCTACTCTCTCTCTACTTACTTTTTTTTGATCATCTATCTCATATCTATCTATATCTCTATATATATCTATTCTATCTATATCCATTATCATTATCATTATCACATCTCCATTTAGAACCGACACTATGACTATCACTTTAGTGGAGGGGGGGTGTAAAAGAAAAAGGATGAAGAGACTGATAGAGGTGAAAATTCTCTGAAGCTGCATAAAAATACAAAAAAAGAAGTCTCAGACGTGGCCAGAAGCACTGAGAGGAGACGCGGGCCGTGAGGGAGCGCTGCTGATGTGGAGACACACAAACTGCATCATCAGCTCCCTAATGAGGAGTAAATGAAGCGCTCCCTCACGCTCGGTGATGGCGTAAAACCACAGCGTCATGTGACAAACTGGAGGAGAGAACGTCACAGGACTGGTCCTTTGAGAAACTGCACGTTTCCTGTGCTTTGCCTTGTTTTTTTCATGTGTGAATACCCAGAATCCCAGCCCAGAGACAGGGGGGGGGGCAGAAAGCGCCGCTCGCCACCGGCCGCTCGCCCTCATGCACGCGGAGGGAGCGCTGGACGGACCAACAGGACAGTACCTTGAAGGACTCGAAGAAGCCGCCGCCGCCGCCGCCGCCCCCGTTCTCCAGCTTGTCCTCGTCTCCGCCCAGACCCATCATGGACTGACTGTTGATGTGCAGCTCCTCGTACAGAGTCTCCAGCAGGGCGGAACGCGTGCGCTCCTGCCGACGACAACCACACGGACGCCGGATGAGTGGAGGCTTTAAGCGGAAGTGCTGCCTCTCAAACGTAGGAAACGTCACTCCGGCCGTCGGAGCCTGATGCGTTTCCTGTAAATTCCTTTTCCGATGCAACCAAGGTTTTCCTCTGTCCTCATGCAGGTCGCACAGGAAACCATTTACATAAAGGCTGCATTATTTATAGCTGCTTATTCTGGCTGGGTCCACGTTCACCCCCGACAGAATCACAATAAAACCTCATCAATAATCCAAACCATTGAGTCCACATTCGAGCTGTTCCTCTACAAACAGAACGCTGCAGGCGTCCTTTAGGCCGATTAACGGCGCTCCTCACCTCCAGCTTGGCGAACTTCTCAGCTTTGTAGCACGCGTACTCCGCATTGATGAGCTTGGTGAAGAGGAAGTCGCGGAACTCGGGGCCCTGAACGAGCGCAGAGAAAGGAGGGGAGAGAGCATGAGAGGCGCCTCCAGAGGGCGGATGTCATTGAGCCGCCGCCGCTGACCTTTCTGAAGATGGCCGGGTCGGGCAGCGCCGGGCCGAAGAAGGGCACATCATCCCTGGCTGTAACGGACACCTGGAATAAAAGGGGCGGTGAGCGCGGAGCAGGAATCCTCTGTGATTCATTAAACCCGCGGCCGCACAGACGAGTGGAAGCGCCTGAATAATGCAGGAGCGAAGGCTCATCGCTCAGCGTCGGCCCGCGCGGCGGCCGCGGCACCAACCTTGTAGGTGACGTTGTCCGAGCACGCGTCCTCCACCTGCACCACCACGTACGCGTGCAGGAAGTTGGACTGGATCATGTCGGGGACGAAGGGCGTGTTCTCCTCCTGGAACACGACGGCGACGATGTCGTTGCCGATGTGCCTCTTCCTCTGCAGCTGTGGGACACGACAGGGAAGAGCTCAGACGGGCGGCTACAGATTCACTCCCAGGACCCACTGACAGATTGACTGGGGAAGAAATGTGCACGGGCGGAGCACGTTAAGCCGTGAGGAGAGCGCTTTGAAATGCATGACAGCCTAGTTTCACACAGCTGTCAGCGAGGAGATAAATCTGTTTCTGGTGGGTCCTGGCACATTGCGGTTAAAGCAAAACTTTTTTAGGGAATAGAAGACTACATAAACAAAGGTATCATGTTTTGCGACAATTTATTACACAATATTTATAATTAAGGCCTGACTCATGCCAGAGCATTAATGTGGGAGCATCAGATTTTGAGAACAGGTTAAGTGAGGCCCGTTTGCTCCGGCAAAAAATATCCTCAGAGAGACTTGGCAAAAACAGAGCGAGCTCCAGGTTCCTGTGCAGCCGAAAACCCACCGCTGACACATGCTGTGCTGCAGCGTGGGTTGACTGTCCTCCATCAGTCATCAGGCTGCCGAACACGCCCGCTTCAGCCTTTCTACTGGTACCAGCACTGAGGTGGGGCCTCAGAAACCACTCACCAACTACTGTATGGGAATAATGGCCCCAGGATTCAGAGATCATCGCTTTTAGTTTGCATCCCCTTCGTCTATTAAAGCCAGTTTGTTTGTTCACACGTTACATCTGCAATGAACAGGACAGATTTAAGAATGGATCGTATGCAATGTACTGGCAAATTCTCATTATTTTCTCTGCCATCGAAGCTCTTTAGCAGCCGGAAATGTTCCTTCTGCATCATCTCGGAGCCTATGAGGCGTCAGCTCTGTTATTTACTCACACGGGGGATTTCTGATCCCCACAGCTGAATAACATTCATCGCCCAAATGTCAACCAGAGGATCACAATGGAAAGCTCAACAAAGGCCCGACATCTGTTAACGCTGTATCTGCTCAAATCTGATCAGATCCCAATCAGCCGCGTCTGGCTCCACAAACACTGTTCCTCCTCCCTGACGATGCCATTGTTTTATGGCTGCAGAGATCGAGAGTGTGAGCGTTTCTTATGTCTAAAGTCTTACTTTAAAACAAAAACATTCAAGACCTTGTGCCTATTTGCTTTCGGTGAAGAATTGAAACCACTCCCATGTGCAGCTGGTGAGCTTATCTTAAAGCACGAAACAGCAAAATCTGGATGAAATCAACAAATGAGATAAAACATGCTAATTAGCGCTGCTAGCTAGCAAGAGCGTTCTGCTCCTTATGCTAATACTAGCCAACCGCCTGCTGGGTCCAGCTACAAGTTACTGGTCCAACACAAGGGTGCCAGTGATCCAGTTCCCCTAAAGAAAGTGAATGTGTGTTTTGTTTCTACTCTACACCTGAACTAGAAGATAATGTAGACTGTTGCTCCATCAAATGCTAATTAAAAGACTTAAGCTCTTCCTCACCCATTATCTATCTATGCAGAGAAATTGGTTAAGGCTATTAAAAACCTCAAAAGACAAATTAATTAGAGCCATGATTAAGCACTGGAACGACATTGTACCTGCTGAGAGTCTCCCTCTGTGTAAGGCAGCTTGGTGGACACATGGAACATAATCTCCTTATTATAAAAACTCGTGTAGACAGATTCTTTGCCTGTCTGCCCATGAGTGACATCCAGCCCACCCCGAAACCTGCAGACACGGGGTAGAAGGAGAATTAAAGCCAGGGGACAAAGAGGAGACAGTCAGACGTGCTGAGATGAGAAGGCGAAGGGTCAAAGAGCTGCGAGAAACGTGGAACAACGCTGTTAAAGCGCTGGTCCGTCCACGTCGTCCATCACTGGGAAACGCCAAAGGCCCTTCTGCCCCTCCTCAATCACAGTGTCAGCAACACTACAAATATCAGCACGCTGAGAATCGCTTTTTCAGGGATTCGTTTAATGCCAAAGCTGAGCAAAGTGAATGATGGCCTGCTCCTGGCAGACATTAGGTAGAACGAACGAGGAGCTGCTGCTGAGAAAACGGAAAGAAACTGAGCGTCTGTCCAGACCCTTTAAAATCATGGAGCTCAATCTTCTCGCCCAGAAACTCCAAGAACTCCACGAAGGCAGAACTTTCCTCCATGTTTCCAAACAGCTCCTCCTCCGACGTCTGCGACAACAAAGACAGGCCGTTTTCAAGGTGGACAGGCTCTGAAGCGCCACCACGTGTAGCCGCAGCTCCGGCGTGCACCCACCTGGCCGAACTTCTGGTAAATAACTCCGAACTTGAAGTTGTTGCTGATCACGTGTTCGTCAAAGGTGACAATGAGCCTCGACGCCTGAGGAGAGAGGATGCGATGAGTCGGCTTCAAGCGAGTACCAGGAGAAAACGAATGGAGACAAGGGCCTACCTTTGGGTAGAGGACGGGATAAAACCTGTCCACATTGACATCTTCACAAACCAGCTGAAAGTGGAGAGGGTCATTAGGCTGTTTGCATCCTAAACATGCAGTATTACAGTATTACAGTATTGAGCAGCTGGATGCCTGCCTACCTTGGCCATCTGAACCACGTTGGGGAACTCGGTAAGGCATGAAATGGGAATCACATCATGGTGGGTTTTTAGTTTTGTGCTGAAAGTCAAAACAACGAGGAGAGTTAGATTTCTGTCTCTAAAGCAAAGCAATGCTCCTGATTAATTGGCTTGAATACCGTTAAATTAGCTGACTCTGTTTAGGATGTAAACTATCCTCAACAGCTCTCTCCTAGATTTAAAAAGAAGCCGGCTGGAAACAGTACAAGTCATCAAGAAACAACATTGACCCAACAAGGCTTCTATTCGATTAGATTTTGTGACTGCACCAGCTCAGATGACTAAGATTGATGATGACGGAGGGTGCGGTGCTGCCCACCAGTGGAAACCAGCCCCGTGTGAAATGCTGTGGGCTGAGGGACTGTTATCCTGCTGCACACTCACTCAGCGTGAAACTAAAAACTAAACCAGGATTAGCTGCTGTATCAGGTCCCGACCCTTCAAGTGGATTTAAGAAAGATGCGAGGGTTGGACCAGCAGCGCGTGGGAGGCCTGCACCGCACAGACCAACAGCACCGTCTATTTTTAAAATACCATCAACCGACGTGTCGTACACACCTAAACAGAAGAACAAATGTTCACCAAGTCAGAGGAAGGAGGACACTTAGAAACAAAGAGGGCAAAGTCAGAATGGAAGGGCTGCTTCACGACTGGAAGTTTGTACAATCAAAGGTATAAATGATGTGAAAATGATGGGGGTGCTCTGACAGCAACGCTGCCTACTCTCAGTCGAGCAGGAAAACGCCACTGAAACGACTCCGCGCTGATCGTAATCTATCACATCATCATATGACAAGTTCTAGTTCAGGAAACCTGCTAAAGCTGAATGTGAGAAAACGGCCAGAAAGAGAAACATGAAACAAGACAAGCAGATTGAACAACAACAATAATAAAAGAACAATAGAAAACTGTACCGAAGCATCAAGCGCAGATGCTCTTGATCCCCAATGACATCGTACTTCATGGAAAAGACCAAATGGCCTAAGGCAGCGTCCATCGTGTAATAATTAAAGTGTTCCTGGGGGCAGATAAGCAGACGAGACTCTAATGCAAGGAAGAAGACTCCCCCGGCTCTGAACAGAGGGCGACACCATAACAGATCATTGCTATAATAAATTAGAAATCATATGGGGTAAAAAGATTAAGAGTTTTGTTATTAAGGAAACAGTGGGAGCTCAGTGCTACGTCGGCTACTGCTACAAAGCCTGTTTTAAATGCAGATAACCAAAACAATGGATTCATTGCATTTCAATGAGTCCTGTTTTCTTCACACACACAGCTCTGTTAAATAGTCACCTTGCCCATGAAATGCTTCCTGTATATCTTGGCGGTGCTGTTGGTCTCCAGCTTGACCTGATTGCTCAGACAGGGAGCTTGCTCCGTCTCCGCCGGCTCCTTGGGCTCATGGTTGGTCCCCTCGATCCAGTAGCCTCCAAACTGGGGAAGCAGAATGAGCGGGAACGGGCTCCTGCGGCCCAGAACCTAGAGTCCACAGGGAGAACTGGTTGGAAACGCAGGTATTGGCATGTAGAAGAGAGCACCGCGGCGTTGCAATACCTCATGAATGCTGGGGTAGGGGATGTAGTCCTCCTCTGTCTGCAGGGAAACACCAGAACATGAGTCAAGGTGACGCCACACTATACACAACAATACACAAAAGAATTAATCCTCTCCACACACGACGATCGGACCTTCACCAGCTCCACTGGAGCGGTTCTTCTTGTAATAAGGTATTGACTAAATGCAGCAGAAACAGCGTTTATAAAAATATGTACTGGACTAAGGGAAACTCACAGTCCCCTCAACAAATCCATGAACGTATGTGCTGAATTCATCTCACTAAAACACTATAGTTATCAGGACATTGCACCTAAATCCAATAACGTCAGCATCACAGTGGCACCAAAGAAGAAGTCAGACATTAGTAGGGTTCTGTTAACAAACTCCTTATATAGAGGTTAATGAAGTCTTTAAGGAGCCGGACTTGTCAGCAGCACAGCAGAGGGTTTAGTCCCTTCATGTCGCTGAGCATCCTAAAGCCTCTGTGACAGCTGAGAACCAGAGGCTTATGACTTCCCCATCACCAGACGATCTCTGAGGAGATGTGGGAATCTGCAACTCACTTTGAGGGGCGGTGGGACGGGGCACCGTTGCTCATCCATCCTGCAACCCTGTGGAGAGAGAGAGAGAGAGAGAGAGAGAGAGAGAGAGAGAGAGACAGAGACAGAGACAGAGACAGAGACAGAGACAGAGACAGAGAGGCGAAGGCGTCAGTAGAAGCAGGTACACGCGTGGAGCGATGGGGGGACATCCTTCCATTGGCAAGGGTTGCGAAACGCGCTGAGGAGCGTGAGAGCGAGGCGGGCGGTTTGCATCAGACAAGCTCGACCGCAGAAAGAGGAAGCCCTGGTGCAGAGGGACTTCGCTCCATTCAGGGCGTTGCTGCCAAGCCTGGCTGCAGATGTTAAGCACACATCAGTGGGGGTCGGAACACGGCCCATCTACTGCCACTTCACTTTTGGCATCACTATTAATAAAGTCTTCCACACACGTCTGCACGTCAGACGTGTTGCTTTTGCGTTTAACAACCCAAACTAAATAAACATGTTTTGGGTCTGTCAAATCATCTCCACAGTTCTGGAGAAAAGCTTGAGGGCTTGTGTTAAAATGAATGTTTGTAAGACGTCTATTCACACATTTTGCACCTGAGCTTCTTGGTTCCAGAGCTGCAGCTTCTAATAAAAACTTTGTTTTTGTGTCCTCACGCCTGTTAAAGCAACAGTTTCCATCATAATATGATCAGAGTATATTTATTTTCCAGTGTCAGCAGCATCAGGAGGTAAATGCTGTCAGACAGGCCGGGATAAAAGGAAGAGGCTGTGGATGCCGCGAGTTACAGACAACACATCTGTTTGTGTCAATCTCCTTCACTTAGAATCAGATGTTCTCGTCTCTGGTTTTACACAGTGAGCGATCAGACTAGAAAACGCACTGCAGCCTCCTGATCCGCTGCATCTAACGCTTCTGATGATGCGAAGGCAGAGCAGAAACGCTGCGTTCAGCACACGTAGAAGCATCCGAACTCCGCGACTGAACCGGCAACAAGCAAAAAGCAGCGCGGAGACTAGAAGGCAGGAAAAACCTCCGAGCGGAGTTTGATTCAGTGTGACAGCAGGAGCGCACAGGCCGGAGCAGCTGAAGCCAGGAGAGCGTCTACTGTACCTGAATCCTCTCGATCATGGCGAACAGGTCGGAGGTCTGAGGAGAGAGGCGACATGGTGTTGGTGTGGTTCCCCCTCCTCACTGAGCATTCACCAGGAGCCCTAACGCTTCACGCCCACCTCACAGAGGCTCCTCTCCTCACCAGGAGACGAGCACCCTGTAAACAAGTGGCTCCCTGCGGAGCCGAGCCTCCGGGCTCCATGGTGCCGCTCTGTTGCCAAGCCACCAGCTCGTCAGGCGGCACAACCCAGCGGGGCGCCGTTCACCCACGAGCGACAGGCCAAACACACCACGGCCACTTCATGTCAGACCTGCTTTAATCCTGATGCTTTGTCATGGAGCGTCCAGATGTTGTACCGACATCAGACAAAGAGGCATCAGTCCAGATGTTGGATTAAACCATAATCACACCTCGACGGAGCTGCCACAGAACACGATGCAGCGTTTTGTCCAATTAGCAAAGGTTGTAGAACAGGTTAAAGGAGGAGAAAACACCCTCAGGCATGAGTGGAATCTGCAGAGGCACATTAAGGATTTAGAGCAGCTCCGACCGAGATGAAGGAGCAGATGATCACAGCAGCCCGGTTCTGTGGCCACAGTCTATTTAGCATGTAACACGAGTGGACTGGAGGCCGAGGCTCTGCTTCCACATGACGGCTCACAGTCGCTGAGGGGCTTCCTAAGCGCACACACACAGACACACATGCACACGCACACACACACACATGCACACGCACACACACACACATGCACACGCACAAACAAGCACATACACATGCACACACACACACACACACGCACACACACACACACACACACACCCGCACGCACGCACGAACATACGCACACAGCAAACACTTTCCTGTGCTGAGAAGATCATCAGTGAACCACACAGACTCCCCAACCGAGCTACGTATCAATACCTCTGACATCATTAATAGAGTTTGAACCTCGGGTCGTGTATATTCCTGGGACACAGATACTCACATCGCTGAGGCAGCGTCTCTTGCGGAAAGGTTTACTGGGAGAACTGGTGAGCAGTCCGTCCCACAGGCTGTTCCTCGCTAACCTGAGCTCACTCATGGTTCCACAGGTCGGCGAGCAGACCAGATGTGCCCAGTCACCGAGGCCGTCAGTGACACTTCACTCCTGCTGTGGCTCAGGCAGAACTGGCAGCGACAGCGTGGGAGCCTGTCCTCAGAATCTGTGCATTTATACAGCGCGAACGGGAACATCAGCTGCTTTCCTTCCTCTTTTCACGGCTCTCACCCTCCAATAGACTCACAGCTGTACAGTAAGCATGAGGAAGACAGGAACAAAGCTTCTGCCCTCCCATCCATCACGCCTTCTTAATGCAAGCACACACACACACACACGCACGCACACACACACACACACACGCACACACACACACACACACACACACACACACACACGCACGCACGCACGCACGCACGCACACACACACACACGCACGCACGCACGCACACACACACACACACACACACGCACGCACGCACGCACGCACACACACACACACACACACAAACAAACACACGCGCACACACACACAAACACACACGCACACACACACACACACACACACACACACACACACACACACACACACACACGCACACACACACACACACACACACACACACACACACAAACACACACACACACACACGCACATTTGCAAACTGTAAGTTCTCCTTTTCTGGGTATCATAATATAAGAGTATTCACTTCCTCTTTTCTTTTATCTCACATTTCTCAATCCTCCACCTCAGAATCGCCTCTCCTCAGCTCTTTAAAGAGAAGAAGGCTCTAAAAACAGGTCCACTGAGACATTGTTCTACAAACCTGAGTTTTTTTGGCTGAGCTAGTTTTTTTTTTTTTTTTTCGATGTATGGTTTGCTCATCAGGTGACTCTTCACTGCATCACCTTTCTGGCAAGTAGCAGCCCCACGTCTCCATATATGAGCTGCAAACGACAGATGCCACAGACGGCATCAGCGCCTCTCAAACAGTCCATGGGTACGAACATAAAAGCACAAAAGACCGAGGGAGACAGAGGAGGGAGGAAGAGGAGGGAGGAAGAGGAGGGAGACAGAGGAGGGAGGAAGAGGAGGGAGGAAGAGGAGGGAGGAAGAGGAGGGAGACAGAGGATGGAGGAAGAGGAGGGAGACAGAGGATGGAGGAAGAGGAAACAGAGGAAAGCTCTGCGGGATGAAAGGGAAACTGTCATTCTGTGAAAGCGGAGCCGCTTTTTTTTTTCTTCAGCTCTCTCATCAGCTCCACTTCCAACATCAGATATCAACAAACTATGACCTACTTCTGAAGAACACTACTGGCAGCTTTCAAAGGGATGGATTCCACCCATATATGTCAAGTGTCTTCCATTTTGCGACAGAATATAAACACTAATCACCTGCCTCCTCCACCATACACGGGGGAGGAGGGGCTTAGGACTGAATGGAAAGTGAATGTTATTACATCATGCCATAAAACTGATCTCACACTGATGTGGATGCATTCCATTACTGTTTGAGAGAACTTAGTAAGTTAATTTAGTAACACTATTGCTCATTATATATTTGTTACATACAAAACTGCAGATTACAGTTAGATTCATATCTGATGCACTGATATTATCTCAGTGTCTCATGCTGATTGCAAAACTGCCAAGCTTCAGCTCCAGCGGTTGGGAAAGTCTGCCTGCTGTTGTACAATCCTGCCTGGTGGTGGCTGCGGCGGCACAATATGTCCTGGTAGGAGTGTACGAGGGTCTGAGGGCGAGAGATACAGACGGAGCAAATGTGTCAATGAACACGTTCTGCATGAGAGGAGACAGTGTCCACGGACGCAGCTCCAGCTGTTTCTCCTCCTTCTCGGGGCTGAGGAGCAGCTCTGGCTCCAGGAGGCCAATAAATTCCCACACACGGGACCCCATTTCCATCTGAGCAGACAAACGGACGGTAATTAGCATGCAGAGCAACGTCAGCCCGTTCAACGTTCCCCTCCATTCACGCTCTCAGGTGAGTCTCGTCCTCAAAGGCAAAGCGGCAAAATGGAAACAAACACTTCAAAGCGGGCGATCAACAGGCGCTGGAGCCGGAGCCGGAGCCGGAGCTGCAGCTGATCTGTCCAGCCGGCGAAAACGCGTGCATCGAGTCGGACCCGCTGTGGAACCCGGGGAACACGAGGCGCACGGGTTCTAGCACACGAGCCCGTCTGCAGGTCTAACGTCTGTGTTCCGTCACAGCAAAAAGCAACAGCCAAAGCAGAACAGCTGTCACGATCTGGGGTCACGTTTCTTGTGTTATTTTGAAGGACTTTCTGTTTCACCTAAGTTGTCAGGTTTTGGTTCTATTTCCTGTTTTATTTTGTAGTACTTCCGGTCTCTGTTATCATCCTGTTTAGCTCCAGCCTTACTCTGTTTGTCATTACACGCACCTGTCTCCAGTTAGTCATCACTCACCTGGATACTTACTACTATACTACCAGATCGTTGAACGCCAGTCGTCACCTCGCAGCAGTTCTCAGTCCTGATTACCTTGTCTTGATCCCGCTCCGTGCTTCTGACCGCCGACTCCTGCTCAACCCTGAATGCTACTGTTGCTGGGTTTATTCTGTTGCTGAACCTTGCCTGTTACTGGACTTGATTACGCCTTCTCCTTCGGTACTGAAACCTGAGCCTGTCGTGTATGACCTGGACTGTCTGTGATTACGATTGTTGGATTAAACTTTGATTTTTTTCTTCTACCTTGTGTCCTCACGCTGTGCACGTGGGTCCGATCTTTGCCTAAGCCTGACAACAGCACCAGTTAATCATGGACCCTGTAACCGAATCAGAGACGCAGCTTCTTTCTCAACCTATTTCTTCCTATATGTTTTATATGAGTATCAGCATTCCCCCTTAAAATAGGAGACAACTGAGCTCCAGCTCAAGGCACGTAAGAAATATGAGTGCTTTCATTTTAGTATGCAGCTAATACAAAGGGCCTTTGAGCCCCTGTCAGTCTGTGAAAGCCATCGGATTCGTCCTCCACCTCCCTTCAGTGTGTGGCTTCGTCTTCAGACCTCGTGTCAGCTCCGTTCATGACAATGCTGGATTACTTAAAAGGCTTTAAACATCACTCTAATGTTCCAGTGCTCATACATTCACTCTGTTATGCTGGATGACTGGTTTTATTACTGACTAAACATAACCCGTTGCTGTTCATTCACATTCACTACTTATTCGAATATTGAAAAATAATGAAACTTCACCTAGATATTTTGAATCCTTGAAAACGTGGCCTATTTGTCATCAACGTTATAACAGCGGATAAGGAAAAACAGCATCAACGTGCGAGTGCTAAATTTACAGCAGCAACTTCATCTCCAGCGCAATCTGGACCACGCCGCCAAATATCGATCCCATGTTTGGCTTTTAATAGATGAGGCTGGAGGAAACTGAATGAACGCTGGCCTTGTCTTCGTCTCATTTTCCTTTTCTATAAATTTCCTGTAGCTTCGTTGCGGTAAATGTTTTGCTTCCAATCTGAAACATGACGTTAGGGCGTTTTAATGGTGTTACTGCTTCACGTCAGCGTGAATAGGGACATAACTCACCCTGGTCCACTCATCCCAGCTTCATCAGAACCAGAATTACTGAGAGCTGCATAATATAGTGTCAGTGTATCATAAGCAATGAATGGAAAGCGTTTGCGTCTCTTACAGAATAAAACAGTTAAAAACGTATTGTATCATTTGTTACCTTTGAAAATGGCGTAAGAGGAAACAGAGGGCGAGATTGTGCTCGTGCCGGATCTATTTCATCAGAGAAGCGAGGAATCCTTCCATCGTGTTTCCTGTTGAGGCAAAGAGGACGGAGGGGTGGAGGCAGAGAGAGGCGGAGACGTTAGGATGGAGCTCAGGTTCTCATTGAAGCAATGAAATCACAGGACGATGCAATCCAGCTTCATTGAAGCGCCGTTACGACACCCAGTGTGTCCTTATGTACTGTAGTGAACTTCCTCTTCCTCTGCGTACAATTTGCCGACATCGTGGGTGTGATTAGAGGAAGAAGTGATCGGGAAAAGAGACAGACGGAAGTGAAGAAAAAACAAAAACTACCAAAGACTGACACCGGACAGAGAAAACCCTCGTCTCAGCACCGCCGTCCCGTCGGCCTCGTCTCTCTGTGGGGTCTGGAGCAAACCTCCAGTCTGTCCTGACTGTGATCATCGCGTACAACCTCACACTTTGTCTCACACAACAGTGACCCGTAGCAGACGGCACCTCTGAACCCAGAACAACGGCAGATCGGACGTGGTGAGAGAGCTGGTGCAGCCTCGATCGCCCACTCTCCCGTATTCGCTCCATTCTGCCATCTTGGCACACACTGTGAAGAGGTTGGAGACTGTTTCCAGCCCAGTTCTCTCTCTTTGCCAATATGAGCTTTTACGGATGCACCTCCGCAGCACGGCGCTCCTCAGAAGAGTCTGTAAGTCGAGTGAACAGAGCTGGATTTTGTGCTGACAGACAGTTGACCTGGAGCTGAGGTTAGGAATGTGTTTGTACCACAGCTGCTCCGCGCCGCCTCTGATCTCTGCTGAAACCAGGGAAATGACTGAATGAGGCTGTCTGATTTGTCCTGCAGGCGTCTCGGCTTCTCACCGCTGACGTTTCTCGGCCGCGTGAACTCGTCGCATCTTTCAAACACCGGAGCCGGAGCACAGTGTAAATAGGACGTCAACGCATTTCCCAGAATTATTCAGCCAAATGTGCCGACAAAGCAGAAGCTTGTTGAGTCAGAAATGGGTCTGTGGCGACATGTTGTTGAAGCGCCCCACTGGAACCAAACAGCGAATGGGTTCTGATTGTAGCAACACTGACTGCGGAGGCGGTTTAGACGCAGGGCAACGTATTAAATCACCGCCTTTCAATGCATCGCTCCTCATGTCGCTTTCACCCCTTCCGCATTAATCACCATCACACACTCATCACACAGTCGCAGTGCAAGGCACAAATGAGCAAATGCATCTTGACTGAGGAAGCTCCACCAGACAGACATATGAACGTTGTCTAATACTTTCACACCAGTGGCTGCCGTCCCAGAAGACAGAGACTTTTTCTGTGGCGATTGTATTGGAATATATCTGCGTGCGTTTCCCTCCTGCACTGATTTACAAGGCAGATAACAGAGACGCATCCAGTGGAGAGGAACCGTTTGAGTCAGGGGACGTTCAGGCTGTCACCTGAGCGAGCGCACCTTATCAAACTCCACCATCCTGACACATGACATGAGGAATATGCAGTAATTTAAAGGCTCTGTGCTCGTCTGGTATCAGAGACGCAGGACGGTTGTACAGTGTGTGAAGATGCTAAAGAAAGGATCATTCATTTCCTATGTGAAAACGCGCTGCGTCACTTCTGGACCGACTGAGGCTGAACTCAACCAGCATCCATCCAGTCAGACCATTAACGTCCCAGTGCCGAGCTGCCCACACATGATCCCAGGTGAAAGGTTCACTCTTCAGTCACATTTCCAATCTCGCGGATGCGGGAGGAAAAACAGAGGGAAGTCATCTCGCTGTGCGATGCACTCGCTGAGCGCGAGCTCCTCTTCTGAGTCTGATTTCTTCTTCCAGCTGCAGTTGTGTGGATGTGTCACCTAGCAACATTAGCTATTTTCCGATTCACTGCTTGCTGAAAAATGTCCTTATCAAACCTACAATACAGAATAAATGATGGCAAAAAAAATGGCAGGAAATAATAGGCGCTATTATCAAACTCACGAGTCATCAGTGAGAGACCGGCCATTATCTTTTTCAAATGAGGAGCCAGTCGCATTAGTACATCGTGTCCTACTGAAACCTACAGCAACAATCACAAATAAGAAAGTTTACATTTAGAATTCAACTTCATTCCAAAACTCCTCCAGCAAACATGGACAGAAAAGGCCTCGTCTGTAAAACTATCAGCCCAAGTTTGAGTTGTGACACAAACAACAGCTTTGACCTTCTATGACTGAATGACAGCTCTGAGCCTCTGGGAGGAGACGATGTCTGCACTGGTCCCAGTGAGTCCCAGGAGACCGAACCTCTCAGACGCGGCACCGATGGCCAGCGTTACTGAGCATTATGACTAAAGAAGCCCTTCACCTTCAGGCTCCTCGCCCCATGGATTAGACTCGTCCAGATAGAATCGCTCTGTCTTTGTGTTGATTCCTGACGGCAGACAGTTTCTAAAATGGACACAAGGCATTGGGAGAGTAAATCCACCAATTAATCCTGTGTCCTGCCAGCAGCGATCTCCACAGGCTGCAGGGTCATGAGCTCTGATAATAATTCCAGCCTCCTGTAGTCCAATCATGGCTCAGGCTGTGCAGCACCTGCAAATACAATGAGGCCTCGCTTTCCAGCACGCTGAATGTAAAAGATGCATTTGAGAGGTGTGCTTTGCAGGACATTACTTTTTAATCTAACCGCGTCTGCTGTTACTTCACGGATGTGTTTGTTACTTGGATAAAAACAATTCACGATCCGTAAACAACAAGCGCTGCATAAAAAATGTCGTTATTATTAGCGGTGGCTGGTCTGAGCGGAGCAGACACACAGACTTACAATCATAATTGCAAATTCATCATTACTGCAGAAAACACGTCATGAAACCAGATAAGTCAAATGGTGCAGAAGAAAAAGGTTGTTTCATTAGCAAAAATCTCCAATGGTGATTCTAGTGAAGGCCGCATGCGCCGGCTGGTTTGTTTGGCGAACGCCAGGAGAGTCAGATATCATCGGATCAAGTGTCTGGTAATGGCCCGTTTTTCCATTGCTGCTGCTGAATGAGGCTCTCGTGAGAGGAGACCGTGGCCTAATGCAGAGATCAGCCTCAACGAACCACCATTTAGCCAGTTAAACGACGGTGAGGTCCAGTACTCAGGGAACAAAATGCAGCAACACAACATATTTTAAATACATTTAGGATGTAAATACACAACCACAGCACGCATGAGCAACAACACGACAGCTGTGCCATAATCTGTCACTTCCTTTTCAACTGACTCCTAGCTTGTTTTTGGGCATTATTCCTCTAAACCTGAAGCAGGGATGACGTAATCACCACAGGACAGAGCCCAGACTTACTCCACTTCGTCTAAACTGGACTCCAGCTTCAGCTCGAACTCGTGGCACATTTCCTGCTCGGTGATAGATGTGCACATTATTTTCCAAATCATAGAGCAGCTCCAGGTTTTTGCTTGAAGGGTATTAAAGATTAAACTCTGCTAGTTTGGATCATGTTTTTGCTTTTGAGAGGCACACACACACACACACACACACACGCACACACGCGCACACACGCACACACGCACACACACACACACGCACACACACGCACACGCACGCACACGCACGCACACGCACACACACGCACACACACGCACACACACGCACACACACACACACACACACACACACACACACACACACACACACACACACACACACACAGACGAGTCTGAGACAGACAAGTACACATAAACCCCTAAGCTTTGCAGGTCCACTTAGTAGACAACTAATCTAATCAAGTGCAGCAGCTAATGCACAATGAAAGCAGAGTCATTTACTCCAGTCAGCCACTTCCTGTGTGGACCAGGGAAAAGCCGAGACGGAGGCAGAGCTGGAGAGAGAAAGTTGGGAGCGGAGGCTGAGGAGACGGAGGCAGATCGGCTGGAGCTGAGCACAGACACAAGCAGCTCCTTCCTCTTCTTCCCGTCACATGTTGCACTAACTCGTTTCCTGGATTCCTACCTCCACATCTAGACGACGCCCCTCCAGCGACCACGCTTACCTGTCTGCGGCTCAGTCTGTCGCCGTCGACAACTTGGAGCGCATCACTCTCTCCGCGCCTGACTCAGTTTCTCTGTGCTCCAACACCTGCTGCCGGAGATCAGCCTCTCTGCTGTCAGACGATGCTCGGAGCTCCCTCCCTCTTCTTTCCTCCCGTTGCTCCTCCACTCTCTCTCTCCCCCCGTCCGTCACACAAACATGCACATGCATGCACCCTGCTGTCTCTTTGTATGGTGAGCCTCTCCTCCGCCTCCTCCTCCTCCTAACCTCTCCCTCTTGTCCTCTTTCCATCTCCACCTCCCTCACTTCTATGACAGAGGGCTGCCCATTCAAGCTGTGGGTGTTGCTCCGCTAAGCCTCTTTTGCCTGAGTGAATCTGCCTGCTAATAACTGATTCTGCTCATTCAATCGGACTAAACGCTGCGGCCGGATGCAGGCGTGGAAGCGAGAATAAAGAGCCACTACCTCATCTGGAGGGTGACATTAGATCTCCCGGTCGGATCATCCGCCTCACTCTGGGTCCCAGCATCGAAAACATCTCCTGCACGACTTAGCCTCAACGTGCCATTGTCTGTTTGACACACCGGTGGCGAGCAGTTAGCGGCAAAGCTCTCAAATGCTGCACATTTTATAGCACTCATACATAATGGGGAGCATCACTTCTCAGCCCACAGATGAATAAACGCAGGTTAGCGTTGTTCGCTGTGTTACTGAGTAATCACATTTTCCTGTTTGGGGGAGGCTCAACCTCCACGTTAGACGCCGGACTGCATCACTCGCAGCAAAGGAGACGTTCAAAGGATTTCAATGGGTCCAAGTCCGTGCAGCGAACACAGAAAAGGGCTCCAGTGATGTGTGCGAACGCAGGGAGCGCGCTCATATCCATAACAGGAGTTGTTTTCAGATTAAAACGATGATTCACGATGTGTCACATACTGTAAATATCTCTGCTGTGAGTCAGCGTGTCCCACACAGGAAAAACACAAACTAAAAGGAGCTTCCTCTCGCTATATATAAATGAAATGGTGCCTTGTCTTATTTTATCATGAGATGCGTTTGTGACGGCATCATAGCTGCACGCGCGTGTGTGTGTGTGTGTGTGTGTGTGTGTGTGTGTGTGTGTGTGTGTGTGTGTGTGTGTGTGTGTGTGTGCCCACGCCAGCTCCGTGCATCACAAAGTCACAATCAAAGGACACGCAAAGGTGAAACACACATCAAACACGTCTTCCTGTCGGTTCAAACCTGATGGAGAGAGAGCAGCGCACGGGACTCGAACCCGGTCGGTGGGAGGTCGACTAAACAAACGGTCAATGCTTTTTATTTGTAATGAGGACGTGGGCGTTATTAGCCGTCAGTGTAATCAGACGTTTGCAATTTACAAGAGCAATTGTATGTGGGTCACGCTGGGAATCCCACGCTGAGACTCGTTTCCTCTCATTTCGTTAGTTTCACCCTCCCTCCGTCTCTGTCTGTTTCCCACTCTGTTCACACTCCTCTCCTGGGGCCGCGACTAAATTTAACATTTACACAGCACCAAACTGCGACAGAGAGAGAGGGAGAAGACACATCTCACAACAGCACGTTACACTATAAGTAACTGCAGTGTGGAGGCTCCTTATTTACACATGAGCTGTTGTGTGAGCTCTAGTGACCCCCCATGGTGCATCAGAAATATTTATAAAAATAAAAATCGATCCACTGGATGAACTCAGTGCAAAGTTGAACATCTACATTCAGCCTCAGCGTTGGTGCAGCAGTGGAGGCCCTTCTATCAGAAACGCGCTGCCTCGGGCTGCAGGACTCGGCTCCAGCCCTCATTCCCCTCTCGGCATGAAAGGCGTAACAATAGCAGCTCTGCCGGCACCAGGTCCCCCTCAGCTCTCAGAACTGCCTCGTGTTTTGTGGGAGGCCCGTTCTGCTGACGATGAACTGGACCCGCACTGAATGTGAAACAATGCTGGAGCTGGAGCTGCTTCACAACCAGGACATCACGAGTGGTTCAGACCAGTATAGAATTCAGGTTTAATAAAACATTATAAAGCTTGTATGACGCATATATTCTTATTTGATTTGTGCCCATTCATTCATAATGATTGTATTCAATTAGAATGATGCCAGCACATTCAGACCTGCATCATCGCATCTGCATCATCGCTTTGGGAGCTGCAAAGACAAATTGCCCGCTGGCTGGTTGCTTCTTTAATAAACCCTTCTCGACTCTTGTGAGGTTGATTTGTGCCCAAATAAACACTTTGTTCTTATTGTGGACATGAAAATACATTCCTCGCAGCGTGCGTTGGCTCATGCTGAGCAGAGGAAGTGGAAGGAACCCTGAGACCTGCCTCGCTTCCTATGCCGTCACACACACGAAGCTGCATTACTACATCAGCTGGAGGAGAAAAACAGCAAACAACAAGCTGAACTCAGGCTGAAGAAGACGTTCATACACAGAGTCTCCAGAATACGAACTGACTCATTGCCTTATGTTTGGGAAGAAAACTTTCCTGAGCTTCATGATTAGAAGCATTTGTAGACTGAATAGAGGACGTTCATGTTTCTGTGAGAGCAATAATTAGTGATTGCGTAACCTCATTGTTTAGCAAAGAACAGACAACGTTCACAAACGATGCCGCGTGTTTGAGGCCGTCGGCTGCGATGCCTAATTTCACCTATTGTCATTCTCCGCTCGACTCTGGGTTCGAGCAGCGCAGGGAGGTGTGTGAATGAACTGAGACGTAGCAGAGCCTCATTACTTGCAACCGGGCTCCTGGTTCTGTTAAGTGGCTACGACATCACCCGCTCAATAAGTCAGACACTAATGAATTAACTATGCTGGGAGGCTAATGAAGCCCAACAGGGAGGACGGAGCACGTCTGCACGTGTGAGTAATGCTGTAATTAGCATTAATATGTAGATAGAAGTAACAGGATGGACAGGAGCTCAAACGTCTTTTTCTCACACAGCAGCTTCAGTGGAGGAGCGCTGAACTGAACAGGTGCAACCTCCACCTGCTGTAACAGCCTCCATCAGCGCCGCGCTGCCCTCTGACCGCGGCCTCTGCACAACCTGCACCAGCGCGGCGCCGCGGCCGCGCCGGGTCATGGGGTCCCGACCCGCCGCCGGTGAGGAAACGACGGCGGCGAGCAAACAAAGCCACAGCTGCAGCCACAGTGAATGTCTGCAGCTGCAGCTGCGCGAAGCATCTGCACAGACGGTACCATCACCAGCACAGGTTCTGAAACGTGCTCCTTCCAGAACAAAAACACAAGCTAAGCTGAAGTGGTGAACAGTCATGAATGTCTTTATGCATTTAGAACATCACGAGACCCATTTCTGCAGCACTGTGCTCTTTAAACAGATGTGACAGTCACAGGATCCGTGGTTGGATCTACTAACAGGTTATTTAGACATTAGCTTGTGTTGTTATGTGTAGTAGGACTCTGCTTCGGGCCTGGTTCCACATGTTTTACATGTCAAGGACATGAGACACAGCATTAAAAGAGGGCCGACAAAGGCTCTGAGGACCGGTGGTCCACACGCCCAGGACCTCCTGGACCAGCCAGTTCGGCCTGAAGTCCAGCCAGCATGGGTTCAATGAGCATCAGTAAGTTCTGTTTGATGCAGTGTCCTTCCATCAGATCTCAGTCCAACTGGACGCGCATGTGATGGGATGGAGCGGGTCAGGCTGTTCAGGAAGCTATAAAATATTAAGGTCTTGCGTTTGGTGCATGGTGGGAGTCATCCCCAGGCCTCGACTCCTCTCCCCACGGAGCTGCAGGTGGCTGCGCTCTCATTAGGACCGAGTCCGGCCATTAACAGCAATCTGAAGGGGCACAGGTGTCCAATTAGAGGCCTCTCCGCCTCACGCTTCCTCATCTGTCCACATTAAGGACCACTTCATTAGCGCCCGCTCCTCGTGTCAGTCAGCGAGGCGCTCGGGCTCACGGCCCGGTGCTGCTCAGTGCCTGCAACCACGCAACAGATACACGGCACGCGTGAGCTGAACGGACCTCCTTCGGCTTCAGCCCAGCAGGATCTTCAGACTGGAGACGATAAGCGCCGTCATTATCGAGAGCAATCACGTTAATGAGCGTTTAATTAGAGCGCTTTGCTCTGAGCTGTTGCTCGCTGCTGGTAAAAAACTGTGTTCGCACCTTCCACCAAAAGCACGTCCTCGCTCCAGCGACTCAGGCGCCTGAAGTCGCATGGGCAGGAAACAGTGGGCCCACAGCTCCTGGCCGGGTCAGAACAGTGGGTCAGAAGCAGCGGCACACGACGCCGGTCCAGAAAGACAGAAAGGAGGTGTGAAAATCACACCAGCGAGATACAAAACAAAGACGGGCGGAGCCAGAGTCCAGACAGAAGTCCTGAGTGTGGAGCTGATACCGGGTTTGAGGTCCTGCTCAGCCCGTGGCCTCGGCCTCATCGGCCTCAGACCCGAGGGCTTCACGTTCCAGTGAAGCCTCCTGGTGCCCTTTCCAGGCCCTTTACGACTCTATAGCCCATAATAACGAAGCAACGAGCTGGAGGAGAGGCCGGTGAACTGAAGCCAGGCTCATAATACATTTAATCTCAGTTTTTTAATGTTCTGTTCAGGGATAAACTGAATTTATGCAAAAGTGAGTCCAAGCAAAATGGATAAAAATCAATTACGCGGGAAGATAAAGTGTGAGTATGATGTTATAGTGGGGCTGTTCCTCATTCTGTGGTCTCCACACGTCCAGGTGCTTTCACACGTGTCTCTGCTCCGTCTCCCTCCATCTGCGCGGGTATTTTTAGCCACATGTTTTCGTCCCTTTTGCAGAGAGAGGAACCTGCTAAAAACTCCTCATCCCGCTTAGAAAGGATTTTTTCATCATATAATTTATGCAGGATCGTAAAACTTGCTCTGAGTCGGGAAAAGGAATGAAATAAGGAGGCGGTCAGCTCAGCTCAAGGCTCCACGGCTCTAAAAATATCAGCCTTGACCTTTTTAATATGTCTGTATCAGATCATAATTTTTACTGCTTTATTATGATAATATTTCTTCCAGCCAGTAACTGAGTATGTAAAAAATGGTCTGAATGTGTCATTCTGACCGGGTTGACAATGAACTGTGAATTATTAATTCAATTACATGTATTTGAATGTCTGATAGTGTTGTATTTACTGTAAATAGAACTCACCCTGTGGGTCTGATCCTGGAGAAGCTCTTGTCGACTCTACAGAGAAACAAAGCAACAGTAAATTAATGTCATGTTTAACTGAAACAATATTAAAAATAAAGGTGTGTTGACGGTGGAAGCGTATGATCTAATACTTGTGTGACAAAGCAAGGACAGAATCACAATAGGAGCAATTGTGATGTCCTGCTGTTGCACTGAAATGAATTAATAAAATAAAAGCATGGTGTCAAAGAGAAAAGACCCATGAACACAGGTGAATTTTCTGTGTGGAGGAAGCAGAGGTTCAGCTGTTTGCCTCGTTCAGCGTCAGGACTTGACTCTGCATAGAAAAGCAGAACAAACGTGGACGGGTCGATGCAGCCGCCTGCGCAGCGGTGCTGAGGACAATCAATGTGCTGGTAATCACCACTAATCCCTTCCTTCCCAGGACTGAGCCAGTCTAATAATTACCAGCGTCCGTCCACTGACAAGCACCGGCTCCGAAGCGCATAAAGGTCAACGGACCGTTCAAACACGCGGGGGGGGGGTCCATTCCAGTAGCGCGCCCGGACCACTGGGTGGCAGGATGGAGCCGGGTGGTGAGAGGGCCTCCGGTCGCCCTCGCCTTCACGCTGATGCTCATCACATTCTTCCCACTGCCTTTGTCTCGAGCTCCACAGCTCACCAGCCGGTGACTGCCCAGCCCTGAATGTGAGCGGCCTGGGTGATGTAAGAAAGTGAAAGCATATCGCTGCAGCGCGTCCTGACATTAGACACGTTGTTCCATAAACCGCTGGGTTCACCTCACCCGTAAACACGCGCCGGACATTGGGCGAGCCGCTGATGAGGGCGCTGCTCTTTCGCAGCGTCGGCTCATGAGGGGAAAATGATTTTGTCAGTGTCAGTGATACAGTTTGTGGTTGTGGCCCTGCTGACACAGGCGACACGCTGTTTTGGCGTTAACAGCCAGGAGTGAGATGGAGCATCGCATAAACAACGGAGCCTCGCTCCAGCGGAGGCTCCGGCTGAAGGACGGACACACGGTGACTAGTTACGATCGGGTTTAAAGGCATTTAGTGCAGAGCTTTCACACTTGACTGCTGCAGCTAAAAGGCCTTTTCTCCTTTATTTTTATATACATAGCAAATGTCTGAGGTTCTTATGCAGTCCAGCCTTTGACTGTGCATCTTTTAGAACTCTTCAACGGACTTGGACTAAAACAAAATATCCATCAGCTGTATCTTACATTAACTGAGTCACTGGCAGCAGATACTAGTAAAGCTATGGTACAAATAAGAAGTGTGCTCGTTCGTCCAACACGCTCAACCCAAAACACACTTGGCTTCCTGTCAGACACCATGAAGGCCAGCAGCCACTTCATGCTTTATTTTATAACTAATCAACTCAAGATTAACTGAAAGACGCATTATAAGAGGCATTTTATCGGCCCCTTTAACAGCAGATTCTCACATTTAGTTTAATTAGTCCCAGCAGGGACGTAGTAAAGTATGGACGGCATTTTATTGTTTTTCTTGCAACAGCACCAGCAAAGAGACATTTGAAAATTCACCCTCTTAAACACAACTCAAAAAAAAACATGTGTTAAATGTGTTAATTTGAGATGCAGCTTTGTTTCTTCACCAACTTTAGAGGAACGGTATCGGACCGGACCGGACCGGACCGGACCGAGACCTGACACCTCTCTATTAGAGTGAATAAAAGGTGCTTAGTCAGATTCCTACAGTAGAGGCCTCCGCTCTGAGCTGAAGTTTACCTACAGCAGGTCCAGGCTCTTCTCTCAGCAGCTGGTTTCTGAACATTGCAGTGAACTGGAATTTCATCAGCCGTAGAACTTGAGAGCAGCCGTCCTCCTTGAATAACTGCACCACATTTAATGCAGCTTTAGTCAAAGTGACAAGCCGGGCCTGGAGGGGAGAACAGCCTCATCTGCTTGGCTGCTGCGAAAAGCTGCATCTTGGCAGCGTCACTGTGAATATTAAATACTTTAACCCATTTAGGTTCTTAGCACTTAGGAAATAATGTGTTTACTGTCTTAGTTAGGTCTAACTTGGGCTTCACTGGAGTGTTTCTATTGATGTTAAGATAATAGTTTTGCCCTTTGACTTTCACCATCTCTTACAAATTAACATCAAGCAGTAATTTGTAATATAATATACATTTGTAAATGATGATGTCTAGAAGCAGCCAAACGGATCAGACTTAAGAATTAGACCCGTGGAGCTGAACAGCTAGTTCTCTGAGAAGCTCATCACAGCATCCTCCTCCTCCTCCTCCTCAGCAGCATCATCAGGTCCAGGAGGAGCATCTCCCCCTGAAGGGAAACTGTAACTGAGCAGCGGTTTGTCTGCACAGTCCTCTACTCTTTGACTTGACTGAGCGGCTGCAGGTGTCTTCAGGCATAAAGCTGCACTCATCAGCAGGGAAGCGTCCATCTATAGTTGGACTCCATCAAACAGGCCTCTCAGTTTAAAGAAAACAAGGACACAGGAAACAGCAAACCTGACGCCAACCAATCAAACTATTTCCGGCTGATTGTTTTTAGTCCTCGGCTCGAGAAAGGTCGTTTTGTTATAACGGCAATTTCCGGAAATTATGCTGCGAGAAAACAACATGTTCAAGGACGGACCCTAAAAAATGCAGTGTTAAACGCATGCATCTCTGGGAGACAATCCTCTCTCATTAGACATTCCATCCTCCGGGGACGTCTCCTAACAACAAAGGCTCATTCTGTTGACAAACGTGAAAAGCTTTTCCACCAGATGAGATGAGAATTCACGTCAAACCCTTAAATAATCCCGAGGCAACATAATGTGAGCGATTCGTTTGCTGGAAAACGACAGCAGGGGGTGAAGCGGGTGCTGCAACAGGTGAGTGGGTTCAGGAGCTGCTTTGAGCTGCTGCACACGTTCTCCTCCAGCCATCGTTCAGTGGTTAGTGTCAACACTGATACATGAGAACTGTGCAACCGCAGCAGATGTGAGAACCCGATAAGCACCATGGACACGCAAGCCTGTGACCTGTGAACCAAGCACAGCACAACACAACATCTCAGGGCACGACTCAGCGTTTGGAGCTGGAAGATGGTCTGATGCGAACGCTGCATTCGTGTTCACGCTGCTGTTCTATGTTAGCGTGTGAAACATCCCAAGGCGGGAAATGAAAGCGCGCGCTGAATCACCGCTGCGACGGATTCACTGAGAAAGTCCACAGATTCTTCACAGGCAGAGTTCGTTGTTGGAGGTTTCGTCCCTGATGGACTGTGAGCACTTAAAATCGACTGCAGCTTCAAACTGCCTCTTGTTGGTCCTTAATTACACTCATATATCAACGGTGTTAGTCCACTGAGCAAATGCTTCCAGTGAAGCTCATTCGACACCTTCCGTCCCGTCAATATCAGCGCTTCAAGTCCGCATTGCATTGAACTTTAAAAAGGCTTTGGTTCCAGCTCATCACCTGCTGCAGATCTGACTCACGCAGACCAACACAATAAGCCTCCACCGGCTCATGAATTCTAATCAACTGTGTGGCTGAGCAACCAAGGTGTTTTTCAATACTCAAATATTCCCACTGCTGCGAAATCATCAGAGTGGAGATCATTTCCTCCTTCCATCACGCTGATGAGACATTCACTGCCGCCGGAGCGGAGAGGCAGCGAGCTGCTCCTCAGGTCACACACCTGAACCCTGCACGGCTCAGACTCAAGCCTCCGCTCAAAAGCAGCAATGTTTAATTGTATGTCGGTGTCTGGTGCATTTACAAACTCCCTGACGTGCGTTGGTTTGCTGTGGTTATCTGCAGGTTTCACACGGAGCAGCGTCTGTCGGCGAAGCCTTGAAAGCATCACGCTGGAGCAGATCAGCGCCGTGGAGAGAATCAATCATCATCCTGATGAGCCACTCACTTGACCTGAGGCCATCTGTGTCAGCGCCTCCTCTGGGGTTTCACTCATTAATACGCTGATCTCATTGCTCCAGCACTTCCCGTTAATGGTTAAAGCAGCTGACGCCCTTTGGGAGCCGTCTGACTGTGCAGCAGGTGAGCAGGTGTGTGAGTTCTGACGCCTTCTATCCTCCTACAGGAGTTCTCACCCCGTCCTGTCCTACAGACCAAGCCACAAGCTGCTGCCTCACCCTCCATAGGCTCCGAACGTGTAGCTCCTCTTCCTCTGAGGCATCGTGAGGCTGACGAGGCGTCCCGGTGTGCGCGGAGCGGCCTCTCCTCCTTCTGTGTCCGTTTCTGCCTTTCGACACCTCCCCTGACTCCGTCTCTCCTCTGCACCCTCCTCGTCCCCGCCCCGTCTGAGTCTGCGTTTTGTGGTGTGTGTGCAGGTAGCAGCCCCTCCCTCCCTGTGTCTGGGCTCTCCGCTTAGGGAGCTCCTATCGCTAACCGATGCAACGGCAGGTCCGCCCGGACGTCTGGATGCTCTGTTGTCCTGGAAACAAACAAGTCTTTTTCATGTTGAGCTCAAACAGGCCACCGAACGCTCCGGTTTCCTGCCCTTCTCCTGCAGCAAGCAGCTCCCATCACACGATTTACATGATTCAGGATCAGGATTTTGCCTCCTCTCATTCATCTTTTCTCCCCAACGCGCCCCATGTGAGACCCTCCCCCCGACCGACCTAGTTCAAGTTCACCGATGGTCCCCTGGCCTCCTACGCGTCAGCGCTAATGTCAGGTGACTCCTCGGTCAACCTTCTGTGATTCCATTAGGTCTGACTGGACGCTGACCGCACGTGGGCCATTAATCACATCAGGAGCTGAGGACGAGTGCTCCACACAAGCAGCGCGTCCCTGCCAAGGTCTGCAGCTCCTTGACCGTTGAATCCAGCCCTCAGTTATTTATAGTGAACGTGGATCTAAACATCTGCATCAAAGTGGCAAAAAGAAGTGAGAAACAGAGCAGCTCATGAATATATAGCTGCAATATTGGAAGCCTGGACCGCTGCTCAGATGATGATTCAGGCTCTGTGAATTTGGATGAATTGCCAATTATGAGGTCATCGTGTTTATGTGGTGTTATGTATGTTTGACGTGCATTTCCTTTGACAGCTGCTGAAAAAAATGAAGTCCAAAGGCGTTATTTGCATGTAGCGCCAGTCAATGCGTTTCTCATTCAGAGCAACGTGGGCGCAGAGTCGCCTTCTCATCCACAGTCTCAGACCGAGTCGTTCTCCAGAGTCAAAGTTCTGCTGCCAAACTCATTTTTACTTTTTGTCGCTCCAGAACCCCCTCCTGCAGCTCCAGAACTCGAGCTGCAGGAGCTTTTTTTTTCCACCACCACCACTGGTGCTTTTCCCTTGTGCTCCTCAAAGCATGTCCTTGGTGAGGATGTGGGAAGAGAAAGACAGCTTTTTACCCAGAGTGACTTGTGCGAGGCAGGTGAAAAGGAAAGGGCATTTGGAGTAATTAGTGTGCGTGTGCAGGCGCCATTCACAGTGAGGCGGCCCGACTCAAGGCTCAGCCTTGACTTTGAGAACTTGACTGACAATCGGACCAGGAGACCTCTGTGTGATGGGGTTCAGTCCATCCTGGAACACTTTCTATTGGAGTGGCTGACGAGAGCTTTGCTCACCTCCAAAGAGAACGAGAGAGCGAGCAAGCGAGCGAGAGAGAGAGAGAGAGAGAGAGAGAGAGAGAGAGAGAGAGAGAGAGAGAGAGAGAGAGAGAGAGCTACGACCCATAGTAAAGAAAAAACATAAGGAATGTAAGGGTCCTCCTGACAGTTCCTGAGTCTTGGCATTCAACTCCCACCGGAATTCCTTTGTTTTTGTGTTTCATTCTAAAAGGTCTCATATCTAATAAAAAAAGCACCTGGAGAAAACAGAACACTCACATTTTAAATTTCAGGTTTTTTTTACTGGAAAAAAAAGGACTGAAGAGCAAAAGCTCCACGGATCCACAGCACATGCTTTCACTATCTACACTCATTATCTACAAGTGAAGAAGATTGGGGACAATGGTGGACCTTCTCAGAAGCAGACGACCTTTACAATGGAGTAATCCAGGAAGTCACAGAGGACCAACAGAGGACACGCGTAAAGGTCAGCATCAGGAGCTGACAGACAAGAGGAGGAAGTGGCCTCGAGGGCCGAGTCCCAAGGCTTTGTCTGTAAAACCAACATCTGTGGAAGAATCCTCAGCTTCTTCAAATATATTCAAAACCATAATCGTCCCATTAACGTGCGTCTGATCCCAAAACGCTTCCCATCAGCTGAGCTTCAGCTGAGAGGCTGCAGTTCCGGCAGCCGGGGGCCTCGGCTCCCTTCTGAATAAAGAGCAGCTGACTTCGTTGAGCGCGGGCGCATCCTTCACCAGCAGCTCTCCTCCTACGGCTACGGAGCGATCAGACGCTTACAGTACAGCTCCTCCCCTGTGGGAGCAGCAAAGCAGGACACGCACAAATGAAATATTTACCCGCTGTTCGCACAACTACCCCCCTGATAAGATCGTCACGACAACAGGCTCCGTGGCCTCAAATGCCCACGGTCGTGGTCTTTTCCTACACGGCGCCTTCTGCAGCATCAAATCCCAGGACCAGGATATATTTACAAGCCTACGACATTCTGCATCACTAATCATTTCTAAGTGTCATTGATTCTAATCAGCTGTACTTCACCAGCTGCTGTTATTAAAATGGGCCGTGCTCTGTGTAGTCAGGGTTACAGGGAGGGGGGGCCGGACCACAGTCTAATGAAGCTGTGTTGGAGCAACACTGCCCCTCGCTGTCAACCAGAGGAACCGCCTCTCATCCTGCTTCATCCGCTGCTCAGCGTCTCAGGGGCCGTTTGAGAGCTCGCTCCGACACAGACAACTGTGAATTTTAAGCAGATAGACTTTCACGCAGCGGAGTGCGCTGCCGAGCGACGAGGAAAGAGCCCTGAAGATTTGATCTGCTTTTATCTCCACGACGCCGCCCATTATTCCATTTCAGGCCGAGCTGGTCAGCGGCGGCGCCAGGTTATCTGCGGAGGAAGCCGCCGTTTCAGAAGCCAACGCAGCGAATCACATTCTCTCTCTCCGAGCCAAAAAATGCAAGAGTGAGATTATGGGGGGCGCCGACATTGTGTAACGCGCCCATCAAAGACACACACATTCCAGCAGGAACTCGGGAGACTATTCTTGTCCTGCATCATCGAGCCCCTCTAGACGTGAATGTCGTGATTTCACAACTCTTCTTCGGGCCATGATAAGAGGAGGCGGGAGGAGGGGGGGGGGGGGGAGCGGGGGCGTAGCAGGAGTAGAACAGACAGTGTTTATGTGGGTCTGACGACGGCAGGAGACGGGACCCCGCTGACTTGATTCCCACTTATCTGTCTTTGGACGGCACATTTACAGTCAAGAGTGGTGCGCTGGGGTCAAAGTGGAAAGATGAGGTTGCAAATCTCACCCACAGAGTAGGTGATTCTGTGAATGTATCCTCAGAGCGCGCACACACACGCACGCACGCACGCACGCACGGACGCACACACACAGTCCTACTGGAAAAGCCAGCGGATGCGTAACTCATCCTCTGGGGGTGAAAAACCAGGAGAGGAAGCCTGTTAGAACAAATAAAGGAGGGGAGCGGTGAGTGGATGGGAGGAGAGAAGCCCGTGGGCCACAGCCTGGGATTAATGACTTTGTAGGCAGAGAAGCCAGTGAGACTCTGTTAGGGGCTGACTTTGATTTATCCACATCACAGGGTTCAGGCAATGAGTTCCAATCATCAAAATAATGCATCATTCAAACCCGAGGTTCAGTCCAATGTCAACAACTCTGACCTGACCTGCCCTGGCCGTTCAAAACACATGATCAGGACGGAGACGATGGTAGTACTATGCAAATGACTGTTATAGGTCGGACAGAAAGAAAGAATGTCAGGGAGGGAGTAAAACTGTGTGATCAGGTTATTTCACGGTGCCCCAAATGTTCAACCTTGCATAAATTATACGGATAAATAAAAAATGAAGGAGCTGCAGAAAGCAGGGGACTGCAGATCCTACTTATTTTCTGCTGATGGAATATTTGAGAGGAACCACTTCAGGGTCACCGCGGTGAAAAGAAGCAGCTTCATTTGATAGGAGGCCGTTTCAGCTTATAGTCCACGTTTCCAGGCGAGCACTTTACTATGATTAAACGCTGAACGCCAGCGTGTTCTTCCCGTCCATCCGTCCTCTTTTCTTACCACGTCTCCTCGTGAGGGTCACAAGGCGCTGCATCCAATTCCAGCTGTCATTGGACACGGTACGAGCTCCACACACACTCCTTTTGAAACACTTCAAAACAGTTTGTGGGCTTTGAAGGCATGACTGAATGCATTTTGATGTTCTATTACTTCCTCTGTGCTCAAGATCTGGACAGGACTGTTAATTAAAAACAAATGACCTACTTTAAATTCAGCATTGTCAGTACGTGAAGAGAACGTTGACCAGCCCATGTCCTCCCTCATGCAGAGACCGCCGGCGTCTCCCAGGAACACAGGCCTCGTACAACAATGAGCTGCATTGTGCCTTTAGTGAGGTTGCAGCCTTCAGCACCATGGACAGCAGCCGCAGCTGTCTGCTAAATGAATCATGGCGAGACCACACTGCACATTCTTCAAACAATTTAGAAGTATTATGTGAAACATAAATTCTTCTGCTCATTTTCATGCTAATGTTAATTAGTTAATTTGAGTCGCCAGGACTAAGAGACGATTTATTTATCATTATTGATTCAGCTTCAAGGAAACATAATTGCTCCAGTTCGTTTGGAAAATGATGGCAAGTGTATTTATTGAATTTTGACAGGCACAACAATATCGGCGTATTTAACTCATTAAAGATCAGTGGTTTTCAAGCACAGACTGGGTCAGACTAAATGGCCATTAGCGAAGCACATCACATGATGATGAATCTAAATGAACGTATCGTATTGGACTGAGCTGAGTTCGGCTGCTTCTGCTGCTCTGATCAGTCAGTTGGCACTTCAGGTTCGCAGTTAGGAAGTTAATTTACAGCCTGCGTCAACAAAAGGCTGCTTGTCCAGCTCAAACACCAGGATGCGTCAATACCAGAACTTCCAGTCCGAGTCAAATGCTCACACCCAGGCGCTCGTTGTGGGCTGTGATCTGTGTGCAACAGCTCGACCGTCGCCGCGAGATCGAACAGAACGAGCAGCTTCTTCGTTTGGCTTCGTTCACACTGAGGCATTTCACCAAACCCGACAGGACCGGCGCTCGTTTACCACCGTGGGCCCGACCCTTGGAGGCGCCCGGACCCCTGCTGGGAGTCACCCAGGCTGTTCCTGTGAGGAGACGAATGACTGTGACACACGATGCAGAGCAGCCTTATAAACCAAGCACCTCTCTCAACGAAAGCTGTTAGTTCATATTTGCTGGATATTAAAAACTAGCAACTAAATGCTTTGAAGGTGTTTGGGTAAATTAAATATATCAGATATTAAATCTTCCTAATGTTAATAAATGTTTTTAATCAGGTTTAAGATCAGTTTTCACTAAATAAAATGCACAATTAGCAATTACATTCACTCTAATCCACAGTAATTTGCTTTCGGGGGAAAAACAGTGGGAGAGATCTGCACATTCTGTCTCAAAGGAACATGTCCAGAGTCTTGTTCAAGAGCACTTCACCAGGAGCGGCGCCTCCTTCAGAGGGAAGGACTGACGTTACTGAGCAAATATTATTAGTGTGAGAGGCTGGACATCTGCCATCTTACCTTTGATGAGCATGACGTCTCTCAGTGTAACTGGATTAAATTTCCTAGATTTTTTTAATTTGCATCTCGGCTCATGATGATGTAAGTCTCTGCAACCTGCCTGTCAGTGAACACTGCATGCTGCTGAACCAGGGCCGTTTATGAGCGTTCACAATGTACAGTGAAGCCTTTAAGTCACCAGGGGCCTGAATGAGCTGGAGAATTATCATTCATTCAAGGCTCCATTAATTACACACTGTCTGGGAAAATTTGACTCTTACCATCAGGGGAACAATGGAGAAGTTTTAGTTCAAATAAAATTATGCTCATGGGTAAATTCCCATGAAGAATTTGTCATAATTTCCATTTACTGATCAAAAAGTGTAACAGTTTAAAGACCAAATGATGTCATTATTATAGTGTGTGTGTAAAGCAATAGTAGTTTTCACAGTATAACATTGCAGCCATTCAGCCTTCACAGTTGGAAACGTGTTAAAAATGTTTCTCACTTCTTATTATTGTGATCACAACTGAATAATGACCCCAAAGACTCAGCAGCATTTAAATTCCAACGCTTGCTTCTTCAATCAGGACGCAGCGTGTTAAGCTCCGTTGCTGCTCGGGATTAAATTTATCCTGAAGAACACAGGCGGCGAAGGTGACCCCCGCCCCCCCACAGGCTCATCTGTCACGTTAGGCTAGAAACCTGCTTCCACTGCATCATGTCCTGACCCAAGGTCCAGGAACCTCTGCTTGTTCACAGCTGAGGTCAGAGCCGGCTGGAAAACGTGGACCCGGAAGACGAAGCAGGAGGATTCAAGCTAAACAAACAAAAGGAAGGCGCTCGTGCTGCAACAAATAGACCCTCGACAGGTCATGTTATACAAATGTCAGTGAGCAATCACTGTTTATGTAGTGAAAGTGAGCACATTGCATGGTTTCAGCGCTACATTATCATTAAGCTGCATGTACAGTCGGCGGTTGCCATGGACGCAGGGGATATTAGACGCAGTAAACACCATGTCTGAACTAAACCTAGGCCTCTTCTCCTCTCAGGCTGAAGTACTGAACAGTACCTGGGCTCAACCAGCTCCAGTCCATCAGAATCCATCCATGCTATGGATCAGAATGATGCAGCACAGCTGCAGGTGCTAATGCGACCGGCGCGTGTCGTGCAGTGAGTGCATGTTTAATCACGCTAACGAAGCAGGAGCCGTCGCTCTCACTGTGCCACAGCCTCTGCACTCAGTGCAGTTCCTGCTCTCTGTGGACAGACAGAGACAAGGCCATGAATTATTCATCCTCAGAGGCAACCAATACGCGCTGCTGCTTTGTTTGCTGAAGTGCCTCTTACTACCCTGTCTGTCAATAACCCAGGCAGAGGCGCTCAGCTGGAATATTGGAACTAATGTGGGACCTGAGAAGTTCTCGGAGCTCTTCGCTGGATTCTGATGAGTGACAGGTGCGTTTGCCATCGCCATCGATCTGTCCTTTACTCCGTCTAGTTAAGTGTCATGTTTGTAAAACACAGATCCCATAAGAATGAGAGAAACATCATAATAAATGCCCAATAGACAGTAACAAATCACTTATCATACAGAAAAGTCCAGCCTGCTTTTTTAGTCTATTATGTCTTCAATAATGAATCTTTTTTTTTACATTCAGCTCCTGGAAGTTCAGGAAGTAGATTGGTTTTTATACAAGCACCCATAAAAAGAGGGAGGTGAAGCCAGAAATAAGATGCAGTGAGGGGAAGTTCAGCTGCACTGGAAATAGATAAGACAGACAAAAAGGAGCTCGGAGCTAATGCACTTTAAAAAGATCTTGGCAGGCGTGTGTTTAAACCGCTGCTTAATCAAAGCACAGAACAGAGAGAGGGCACAGACGGGCCTTTATCTACATAGAGGAATGCTGTGGAACGGGTCAGACCGCGTTTCCTCCCTCATTAACCTCTCAACGTCTATAATTATAACCCTTCAAGGTAGTCGAGGCACTGAAGCAGAGTCAGTGAATGGGTTTGAAGATCTGCCATCACGCTGACAATGATCTCAGCGCCGCGTCTCAGACACACGCTCCTCCTCATCAGTGCATCTGTCCGTGATTCTGCAGCAGAACCAGAGGAGCGGCCGCCTTTTCCAACCTGCATCCATCACCAGCCAACCTGAAAGCATCACAGCAGTTTGCGTTGAGTGGATGTGGTCGGGCTAATTTGTTGACTTAAATATGGCACACATCCCCGAGCGGATCAAACCACCCACCGCCTCCTGAGTGTGTGTACACTGAATTCTACTGGCAACTGCAAGAACGCACATCATGAATATCAATTATTTCTCTGGTAGAGCTGTGAAAATGAGGGGGGCGGCGCCTTTGTGTATGTTAATGGGAACTCAGACAGGCGTTTGACTGTGGGGTTAATGCCATTACTAAGCCATCATGAAAATTCTGTCCTTGAGCTTGAAAATTAAATTGAAAACGTGTGTGTGTGTGTGTGTGTGTGTGTGTGTGTGTGTGTGTGTGTGTGTACGATTGGTTGCTGCATGAAACAGCAGACTCACAAAGAAAAACAAGCAAATAATGACAAAAACATGACATTTATGCTCGAGGGGTTCTGCTTTAAAATGACTGTACGCTCCAATCACTTCAAGACGCGCTTTAAATATCCCACTCATTAAATATATGTCTCTACGCTCTATCGCTCTAAAATGCATATAAATAAATTGAACTCAATCCTGGGGACATGAAAATAAAAATTTGAGTCTTCTTTTAATGACTTTGTTTTATCAGTGTTCATGATTTATTAAACCTGCCAGGTTTCTCGTCCTTGTTGCCATGGCAATTCATTGAAGCACATCCAGTTGTATCTGTGGATTCTTTATAGGTAAACATCAGTATGTACTGATGCCACGTTAGTGCCTCCAGACCATCAGAAATCCCCTCAGTAACAACGTGTGCGGTGTATGTTCGTAAACTATGGAGTCAATAAAAGTAATTGTAGCGTTTCATTCAGTAATAAGTAATTATAAACTGTTTTAGAGCTCAGTGCCGCATTCGGTGGCGCTGAAACACACTAAGACAGTGTGGGTTTGGTTCTTGGTCTTTGTAGACAATCCTGTAAAGGCCAGTCAGGGAAATGAGCAGCTGCCTTTTCCTCCCTTCATACCCGTTGTTTGAGACCAGACCATTACGGCAGCTTTCATTTCGGCATTCGGCTGCTCGACGCGGCCAGAGGTTGAGTTTTAGGACGTGACGAGTCACATCATTATCCAAACCCAGCCAGGTAATAAAAGACTGGGAGACGGGGTTCACAGAGGGCTCTAACAGGCAGCTCCGACAACTGCTGTGAACGATCCTGATGTCTGTTATCAGAGCAGCCGGTGCCGGAAGAGTGATGCTCCACTCAAATAACCCAACACTCACACTTCACTTCACCACTACATTCAGGACTGAGTCAGTTCCATAACAAATCTTTGCATGAATTGAAATGATCCGGTCCAGGGGGTGAAGCCTGTTGCACTTCCTCTCCCTCCTGATTTAATCTCCACAAGTTTTTTTCTCCACAACCCAAATTCAGCGGATGCAAACCCAGTTCACAGTGAATGCTGGTCTGACCCACATGCTGCAGAAATGACTTCACTGATGCAGAGTCCTCCTGCAGGCTGTTCATATATAAATACATATTACACTCAGGATCCGCTGATTGCACTGTAGCCGGGCAGCAAACTGGAGTGGGTCTAACTTTGAATCACATTTAGTGGAGCTGCGTTCCCCTCAGACGGCTCCTCAGGCCTAATGTCAGTCAGCTGAACAAGCAGCAACAATACACCTGGTGGCCGCACTCTAATTAACTGAGGCCAGGCTAATCAGCCAGGCCAGTTATCTTAATTTACCTGTTCTGCTGAAAGGAAAATGGAGAAGGAATGAATGTAATCGAGACCGACTGTAATCACAAAGCTTGATGAAGGAAAGAAGATAATGACCCTGATACGGACACAATGAAGGATTTAAATTTGAATTGTCTGGATATAAACAATGGTTACGTCATCCCAGAAGAAACAAGTCTTTACAAACAGTCTGCATATTATTTCTTCTACATTAGCTGCTCACCTCCATTAAAAATCCAATCCATTTAAAAATTCCAGGATTTAAAATCACGGCTGTGTTAGATTTCATCTCCGGCGCCGACCTTGCAAATTCTCAACGCTGAATCCTCAGAGACATTTGCTTATTTGAACACGTGACGCGCAATCAAGGCTCATGTTAAACACAATTCGTGCTCAGGAGGGAACGGGCTGCTTTGGAGAGACTCCATGATCACAGCAGAATGACACAGAGGCAACACAACACGGCAGGAAGTGACGACTCTTAGAAGTGAAGCAGTGGGCGCGTCTGAAGCCTCGCTCTTGCGTCTCGGCGCACACTTCAGGGCGTTCAGGTCGTCTGGACGCTGGACGCATCCCAGAGGCTCATTACAGTGGCCTCGGTGTCATTCACGGCGCCGCCTGAGGCAAACGCGGCTGCAGACTCACAGCCCTCTGCTCCCGTTGCAGCAGCGAGCAGACGTCAGAGTCAATACGGCATGTTTTCTATAGAGGTACGACACACAACACACAAACAGGAGCGCGGCTGTAAACATATCCACAATAATGCCTCCTACACTCAGGCTTAAAGCTCCCAGCGCCACTCACACAGGCAGCTCATGGCACAAAGCCGCTCTCAGCCCTCGCACGGAGATAGCGGATATCCACAGATCGAAGCCAGGCGGAGGAAGAGGAAGAGGATGAGGAAGAGGACGGGGAGCGCCTCTGCCAAATTACAGGCTAAAACACAGCCCAGGACGCGGGAGGAGCTGAGGCGGAGCTGTGACACCGCTGAGAACAAAATCAGACCAGTGCTTGTTGACACTGTGCCTTGTTTAACATCCCTGCGGTGAGACAAAATAGCAAATAAAGCATCGTGAAGAGGCGACCGCCCCTGAGCCCCGCAGGCGGGAAGACAGGAATGAGGTGAGGCGACGTCTTACAATCAGATGTGCACAAAATATAGGAGCGGAGGGAGACGCTCCACAGCTGAAAGAGTCTGAGAAAAGTTCCTACAGTCGCTGCGAAGCTGCGGTCACATAAAAACACCTGCTGGTCGGAGGGCGGTGCAGGGTGTTAACACCAGGACCAGGACCAGACCACACGCGCTGATTCTAACCCAGAGCAACAGATTCTGTTGAGTGCATGTGTCCAAACTAGTTCACACTAAACGCTTCAGTTAAACTATTCTCTGCAGCTTCTCTGACCTTTCCACTCGCCGTCGCCTCCCACCTGATCTCCAGCTGACCTCCGTCCAGCTCCACCTGCTGCCTGTCAGATCCAGTGTCCTCGTGGAGCAGGTGGAGCCTGAGTGAGCACAGTTCCAGCCGCTCCTTCCCGGCCTCCAGCCGTCCCCGACCACCGCACACTCCTCCACCAGCTCCCCGTTACCCTAATTGTGTTTCCCTCCTCTCTTTGCTCTCTGGGGAGAAGCGAGAGGAAATGCTGCTTATCTGACTGGCATTTGACAGCGCTGGCTCTCTGCAGGGCCGCGTGTGAGGGAACAGGAGCAGTGCATGAACCCAAACGGAGCAGAGGATCCGTTTTGTCGGACGCTGCAGGAGGAAGGCGAGCAGGTCGGCGTCACAGGCTCTGACTCACGCTCCCGAGGGCTTGTAAGCGATGCACTGGAGTCCGGCTCCCGCGGCCTCAAGCCTCCGTCGGTTGCGTCATCAACAGGCTGCTTCAGTGGACTAGTGGCCCTGGCCTGGATGCAGCATCCGTCCCTTTCATCGCATCTGACAGGCTGAGGCTTTGCGTAGAAAAACAGGGCTCGCACTCGCACCGCCGGCTCCTTCACGCTGTTCTGCACTCGGGACTTGGCAGAGACGCTCGCCTGCGTACGATATCTGTCAATGTGCCTCAGATTCGTGCATCGCGCTGCAATCAAGTCCTCAATGACTAACGTCTGACTGGATCTTTAAGAGCCTCCAACTGTACCGTTGAACACTCCATGTCACATGGAAACAACCACAACCGCCTTCATACGCTGCTTCTTAAGGAGCACCTGGCAGCGGGAGCATGCGATGCTGCCTCAGGCACCGGTTCAGGATCTGGATGCACACGACTACGAAGAGGAAGGAGGGAATCAACAATTTGAAGGATAAAATAGGGAGATGTGACGGCGCAGCCTCAGGGCTCGGTTGGTTCTGCCAGAGAAGAACCAGGAATTAACGTTCTGATCCGACGGCTCGGGTTCGAGAGGGAGCAAAGGTCGTCTCATCGTCAGAAATCATAATCAAGTGTGTCAGGATTACATAACAGAAACATTACTCATCGCCCAAAGTCAAAAATGACTTGAACAACTTCAGGTTTTTAAAACTGTTCCGTGGAATGAGATTATTAGAATAAACAGCAAGCGCATGTCGCTACCGGAGTTAATTAGAGGTGAGAGAAGCAGAGTGTCCCTGCTGCACCACTAATGGAGGAGACTGTGCCGCCGACAGTCCGTCCCAGAGCACACGAGGCCTCTTATCAGAAAAGGCATTCCTGCTTCCTGACATTTTAACGGTTCCACAGTTGCCCATTAGCCTTTTCTCCTCTTCTCTTTTTGCCTTTGTTTACCCACGTGGTCAAAGGAGGCTGCACTGGAGAGATCAGCCTTAACGAACAGCAGGGAGCTGCATCTATTACTGCGGCTTCGTCTGTGGGAGAGGACAGAGTCTGGCCACACATGACTCAAGTGTCCACGGGCTGAATGTGGGAGGAAGGAGTCGACGCTGGACCCAGGTGATGATGGAGCCGACCCCTACATGCATCTAATGGAGACACAGCCTAAATAAACTGGCTCCTGCTGCGATTCCTCCTCACTGACCTGCAACAACCTGCGCCCTCATACGAAGCGTGGAGCTGACGGTTTACACGCGGACCGTGTCATCCTTGACCCCAGCGCTGACCCCAGGCCTCCGTGGTCCTGTGCCTCTCAACCACTTCAGATGCGCTAATCAAACTGGCTAATGATGGGTTTGTACTGTAATGGAGATAAACGTTCATTCATTGATAGAATTCGTGACACGTTTGTTATTTCGTACAATCCATCGTTTGTTCCAAAGGATAACGTTGATTTAGGCTGGTTTGTATTTTAATATCCTGGAGTTCGAACTCTTTTCTCAAAGCTCAGAAATCATTCAGACTATTTCACAGCTCGCTGACTTTTATTTTGGCAGAAAAAGGCCATCACAAAGCTACAAACCTCGGCGTTGTTTAAAAACTTGAATGCAGATTTCAACATGATCTCTATAAAACCTGGCAGACGTATGACAGCAGTGTAAAAGCCGGGTGGATTTACTGAACGCTGGTGTAACTCGCTCCAGTGTATGTAAATAAAGTCTGAACGTAAATGGAAAACTGTCTGCAGCTGCTGGGATTTAATTCAATGCAGTCTGAGTCAGGAGCAAAGACCAACAATTAATCTACGCTGGAGAGAAGAGATATAAAAAGGAAAGATTGGATCTCCTGGATTATTAAAGGCATAAACATGTAAATAAGTGAGAGAGTATCGGCTTCAACGTCATCAGCTCCAATTACTGAATGATTTAGTGCCTTATAACAAAAACAGTGTTAAAAGAGCAAGCGCTCCCGCTTTAATTACTTGAACTGATGAATTGTGTCTTAACGAGCAGCAACAAGTGGGAGGTTCAGAAACTGCAGCAGCTTTTCTTTTGCGTGAAGATTATTGGAAAACAACGGACCAAGTGGAGGTGTGACGTTCAGAACCGTCATTTTAAATCTCTCTCCAGTCGATTCTTCCACATAAGCGTAAGTTATGGTGCTAATTTCATGCTCAGTGTGACCATGATCATCACCCTGAGATCACAGTCGTTCATCACACCGTTAATATCAGCTGTCACTGCAAGTGTTATTAATGTAACTCACACTTTTTGCATATTACTGAAATAGATCAAATCTAATTGTAATATTGCAGATAAATGGCCTCTGCTGTTGATCGCTTGCACTGAAAGCATTATGGACTCTCATAATAGTGTCCCAACTAATGGCTGGCATTAATACTGAGGCAGCGTTAGCGTGATGGGGTCCGCAGCTGGACCGGACCCCAACGCACCCTGTGCAGCCTCACTCTTTCCTGTTGCACCAGTGAACCACGCGCCTGTAGCTCCGACGCGAGCCTGGTTTCTGGGCGTTCTCCAGCTGCTAATGTCACGTTCACAGGGAAACGAGGACGTGTGATAATGCGCCGTGTGGCGCCTCGTCCTTCCAAACAAGCCTGCGATGAGAGCGGAGCCAATCTGTGATAACGCGCTCCCTCTCTGATCAAACAACAAACAAGCGGCACGTGGAAAAAGCAGGACTCGGCTCCTGATTCACGCGTTACATGTGCACTTTGTATCAGAGCGGATCTAGTGCTTTTTAAAGGACAAGGAAGCTGTGAATGGCTGGCAGCAACACACCAGACGTACAGTTAATTCATTAACAGCTCCTGTAGCTGCTACTTATTCAGGCGACAGCAGACACCAACTCTTCTGTTTCTCTACTTCTACACGTTCGCACTGAAACTTCTGTCGACTCGCGTGTCGCGCATTTGATCGTAACTCGATTCATATTGTAGAGCTCGACATCTAAACGACGGAACAAAGACATTGACCAATTAGTGCTGAACAGGGAAGCCACACACACACACACACACACACACACACACACACACACACACATAAAAAGAAAGGCGAGAGAAGATTAGAATTAAGATGAGAGAGACATTTTATGAGGAACTGGGAGCCAATGAGGCCATTAGCCTTTGTCTCTGCTCGAATAATCGCAGGCTTAAAACCGGCGATTTGTGATGACACTGAACCTGCATCTTCAGGACACAGCTGGCTGATATAATGGAGTCTCACTCAGACACCTCGTTAGGGTCAATTACATGTAGGTGCCTGTAATTACAGAGACTCCTGGGCAGGACCGACATTATCAGAGCTGCATTAACGCTCAAATAAAACCACCTGGAACGTTTCAAAGGGTCAAAGAGAAACAAACCAAAAAGGTTCCCAGTACAGCACAGGTTAAACACTGGTGGTGTGGAAGAACAGTCCATTATCAGCCATTTAAGCCCATGACTCCACTGGTTGTAGGACTTGATAATAACGTTAATTCCTGGTTGATGATTTTAGTCACACAGCCGTTGAAATCCCACTTTAAGCCACTTAAATCATCACACTTGGATTAAACTGTCAACCACTTATTCAAACTGGGGACCACATTATTACACATCCGACTGTTGCCCAGCTACTTGAAAAAAATGGTGCAAGGGACGATTTCACTGTAGATGATGTTACAGAAATAAATGCATCCTCACAACATAAAGTCTTTACATCACTGCTCCACATCTGGACGGAAACTAGGACATTTGTTGTTTTGGTTCGTGCAGCAAGTTGCCTGTTTCTATGAACGGGCTTATAATATCCTGTATTGTCCATGTCCATGTTATCAGGTTTTTAGCAGACGTCTGGGAGGCGATGGGTTTTCTACAGGGCATCTGTCCTCCTTCAGCCCAACGGCACGACTCATGAATCATGGCTGGAGGGTAAACAAGCATTTGTCTGACGACGCATGTTTGTGTTCAGAGGCGACGGCTTCAGGGTTCACAGTCAGAGGCAACGGAGGGTCAGAGTCAAACGGACGGAACGAGCCCCGCTCACGTCGCTGTGATGCAATGTACGGCGTCTGGACGACGCAGGACGGTAAATCACAGACATCTACAGCATCTGACAGCTGGTTTTTAATGCTCGAGCAGTCGCAGCAGACGTAAAAAGAGACGGACGCCATCAATTGTGCCTTCGATGCAAACTGGCCCCGTTTGTGCAGCTGTGGGTTCGACGTGGATGCCGTGTTCCACAGACTGGTCCTTTAATTTACTGCTCGCGTGTTCAAATACATGCTGTAATGCCGTGATGATCTCTCACACACACACACACACACACACACACACACACACACACACACACACACACACACACACACACACACACACACACACACACTCAGATCTAAACTTGCTTGTTGTTTGTGTGGGTTATTGCGTTACATGCACACACAGGAGGCGCAGACCGTATCCGGCCCGCGTTTCCACCCTGCTCCTGCTTTACTGCGGCCTCACACTATAACGTGCGACACGGAATGTGGCATCTCCCATGAATAATGCAGGACGCCCTCCAGCCACTCAGTAACAACTGGCACCCTTCCTCCTCAGTTCATCACAATGAGACCGGCCGCCTGTCACTGCTGTTCCCTGAGCCGCGCATTTGCTTGTGTTTACTGCCTCTTAATCTGCCAAACTGTCATTTCTAAAAGATAATTTAGGGCCATTCCAGCCTTATTTACCAGTTAGATGCCGGAGACGGAGATGGAGATGGAGCGGCCACCAGATGTCGTTTTACAGCAGCTAATGCTGAGCGGCCTTGAACAGACTCCTTTTACCGTTAATGGGCAGATTTATTACTAATTATTTACGAGGCGTCCGCTCCGCATCCATCCATCCATCATTTGCTTCACACGGGCCGTGCTCCGCTGACATTCAGTCCATCCAAAATGAAGCCTAGATGCTGCAGAGTGAAAACTACACACGTGTAAACGTTTCCTGCCGCGTGGGAAGAAGTGGAGCAAAGCGTCAGAACGCACGGCGAGTCTCAGGCCTTCGTTTGTTTGTTTGTTTGTTTGTTCACCTCACCGCCGCCACAGAGAGAGGGCGAAATTAATCATTTGCTCCGGTGTCGACTGATGTGACTCCAGAGCAGCTGATTAGGCTCATCAGTGGATTTCAGGCCGCAGCAGCGACCGCGTGGACAGATGACATTTACTGAGCTCCACATTGAAATCTTTTGACGCTGCACAATCTTTTGGGCGTAAGGTCAAACGCACAGATATCAGAGAGGCCAGAAAAAACAGACGGCTTTGACTCCTGCCAGGGTTTTACCTCTGATGGTGCTCATCATGCTTGAGTAGGGTTCAGATCCAGCCACGACCCTGGTCTGAGTCAGACATGGCCTTTAACCTGAACTGTGCCGGGCTCATATAGGATCTTTGCCTCCTGAGGCCGCTCCACAGCCGCTCACGCCCCCTGCTGAGCAGCGGAGTCTCTCACCATCAGAGAACTGCGTGGAAGGACTCCTCCCCACACACTGGCTGGAGTCTCACACTTCACGGCCTTTCATTTGGTTTTAAACACACAGAAACGAGAGCTCTTCCCATCATCCTTCAAAAACTGCAAGTCCCATGTGTTGATATTGACAAAAGAAATCAGACAGATTTTTGTGAAGATACGCCAATTTTCTCACACCAGTGTAGACGTGATCCAATATCTAGATTAAAACCATCCAGAAGACAGTCACCAGGTCCAGTCATGCAGGAACCGTCTCTGCCTCAGCGTTCTGTGGAAACGGCAAAACTGCCAAGTTCACAACTGACAGGTTAAAAGCGCTCGTTCTTGACTGGACGGGAACCAGAAAGCTCAGTGGGTTTCGATGAAAGCTTTGGAAATGACTGCAACAAAAGCTCTAATTATTTAAAACCCTTCAGAACCCATCACCGTCTACGAACTCATGCCTGACTCACTACCTGATGCAGCGCGAGGATTGCGAGCGCGAGCTGCTCAGGTGTTAACTGGCTCTCTAAACTCGCGAGAGTACCTGCACGGAACACCGCAAAGGTTGGGTCGCGGCTCCGCGGCCGTGGACTAAAGTTCCGTTGTCTTACCTTGTTGCAGAACGACGCGCGGCGCTCGGCGCTGGGGCGAAGATGGACGCAACGACGACGCGCGGAGGCTTTTGTTGTTTCGCTGCTGTCGCGTGGGTGGAGCGGCGAGCCGAGCGCGCGTCCGCTCCGCGCGGCTGGTCCCGTTCGGCGGCCCCCTGCAGGCGGCGCAGAGGCGAGGTGGCGTCGGGCCCGATCCTGCACAGCACCGACCCGCGTCTGACGCTCCGCTCCCTCGTTCCCGTTCTTTTAAATCGCACGTGCTGTCACAGTCACGTGACCGCTGCCCGCCGTCCAATGCGCTGCGTTACTACGACTCCACGCACACACGCACGGGAAAATGTTCTGAATTACTATGCAGCTTTTAACAGCTGGGGACGAAACATACACGTTCCAACCCACTTTGCATTTCATCGGCAGCAACGTGGAATTATAACTGTAAAAGATTAAAAGCCATCTGTCTGTTTTCTTGGCACAACGCGCTCTTATGGAGTAGGACTGAGGGGAATCCGTTTTCTTAGAAGTCGAGTTTAAACCTCTATTTAAGGCTTTATTCGCTCGAGCGCTGGCTTTTCCTCAGTCCATCTGGTGCGTGCGCGCGCGCGCGCGCTGTCCCGGCACCGCTCCATTAAAAGCTTCATCCGTTTTCATGTCACCCTGTGTCCGTCAGCGGCGTGTGTTGGTTGCGTCGCCTCGGGCGCTGCTGCATTGTCCATTACATAACACAACAGAGGCGCGTGGGACGAGCAGCAGATACCTGCGCAACCTTAGATCCGCTGACTGCGTTTCGCTGTTGGATGCGGAGCTTCCTCCGTCACGTCTGCAGCCTGCACGTGGACAGATGGGGGTCCGGACCGAGCCCGAGCAGCCGGTACCGGGCGCCTCGGACGCAGCTCGCACCTTCGGCCGGAACAGTTGGTCCCGTGCGCTGACGCCACTCGCGCCCGTGTATTTTTAAATAAACAAACTCCACGCGTTTGACTTGAAAATCCTCCGTTGAAGAACACATTCCGAAATGCCCGCAGCAGCTCCGCAGCGTTATTTAGATGCATTTTAATGAAGAGCTTATTACC